>NC_084751.1:653534-843534 GCF_033978785.1 Entelurus aequoreus
TTGATCTAACCGTTGCAGTATTACCCATACACTGATGCTACACTTGGTATCTTTATTGTTGATATTTGTATCGATCCGCTCTTGAATGTTTACATTCAAGAGCTCTAGCTTACCAGTTGGCGGTTAGAATATCCTCCATCGGTGTGAAGTGTAGCATATCTAGCTATTCCTCGTCCTCCAGTGATAATGTTACGTGTCAGAAAGGTAGGTGATTTTCTGCTTTGCACTGTGGAGGGACGTTAGCCGCTAGCAAGAATGCTACAGTGCGTTGAAGATGCGTTCGTTTGTCAGGTGGTTGCCCGCAGCCATGGGAGTTCATGTTTTATGACCGAGTTCTAGAGAACCCAGTGGTTATTTGCTTATATAGACCACGCACATGTCAACAATCATTTATGATTTTGTAAGATTTTAGCAGGAGAACAATCTCACCCACCTTTCTTTTGAAGTGGTTGAGGCTCTTGTGGTCTCTCTTTGGACTTCTTTGGCACATCAAAGGCGTTCTTTATTTGAGAAACGTTGATGTTTGAACTCTGACGCTCTGCCACCCGGACTTGAGTTTTGGCTCCTTCGGGCTGTAGTCGGTGAGCCTGACTTCTCTTCATGGTCTCCTTGACGAGCTCGGCCACAGGCTTGAAGGATGCAATCTCGGAGTGATCTTGGTTGGATCTGATGCTGTCCCGTGTGAGGGGCTCTCTTCTCATAGCCGGTTTTGGTTGCTCAGTCTCATGATCTGATGCATGCGCGGACTCTGCAGGGATGGAAGGATTTGGTGGGTTTGTCACTACAGGTGGCGGTTCTCTTTTGAACTTGTTTCTTCTTTCCAGGAACACCCGCCTCTGCAACATGTCCAAGTCTATGAGCTCTTCATCTGGGGACAGTTTTCCCATACGGGCACAGTACTCAAAGTTAATCAAGTCCCCGTACTCGTCGTCCATGTGTTCCAGTGACACGTTTTCCCAAGGCCTGAGGTCCATGGACAAGCGTCGTATGTTGGTGTAGGTGCCTCTATCGTCCCACAGTGCACACATGTCCTGGTTGGACATCTTTGCGCATCGGTTAAAATCCACAGTGCGTCTCCTCCTGGCTCTGTCCTCAGAACGGTGGTTTACTCGTCTCTGCACGTCACCGGAGCTCAACTGAGTTGTCTTAAGCTTAATAAATGGATTTTTGGGTTTCTTCGGAACAGGCGGAGGCGGACCTTTGACTTTGGTCGGCGGAGGCTGGTCCATTTGTTCAGTCGATGCGTCTTTTTCGGGTAAAAAATGGGCTAAAGGTGGAGGGATGGTGACGGCGGAAACGCGTACAGGATCACTCTCCTTTCTCAAGTGTGCACAATGTGACATTCCATCGCAGTCTTCATTGCAATCAGCGCGACTGTCCTGTTCCGGTTGCGGTTTTGGACAAGGTCTCTGGTCTTTCAAGGGTTTTGTTGTTCCCAAACTGTGTGCCACTGCGTTTGCTCTATTGGAGATAGCACTGGTGAACCTGTCCTCTTGGGTTTCCGGTGCATAAGACCCTGAATCCGGCGTTGCTATAGTTTCCGAGTGACTCCGTTCACAATTTGATTCATTTCTCGTCACCATCAAGAGGTCCGCCTCCTTTGCTGTGTTTCGCAAGTCACTGTCGGAGTGTGGACACCTGCTGTCTGTCAATTCAAAGTTCTCTGGTAGGCAATTCCTGGATGGTTGCGTAGTGTCTTCCTCAGCTCTATTTTTGACAGGTGATTTGGTTTTGTTCCCATCCAGGACTAGACAGTCCCCCTCGTTCGGAAGCTCACATAAGACTCTTGCATCAACCGTACGTCTGCCAGCTTGCTCCTCATCCATAGTTTTACTACCGTCCTTGCTAGGAGAGGTTCTCTCCAAAGTCTGTCTGGTCTTTGAGTACTCTGTAGCTCCAGTGTCAGGCCGTCTCTCCTCGTCTCCACCCCCTGCGACTATCAGAGGTCGATCCCTTTGACCGAGACCTGCGATTGGCTGCTCAATTTGGGGGTCCATACGTCCCGCAGCAGCCATACCTTCCCATGGTTCCTCTTTGTCTGTATCTTGCATCTTCTCCACCTTCTGGCCCATAGTTCTGTCGTACAATAAGAAAGACACATCAGCAGAAGTAGATATCAACAGAAGGATGGCTTGTCCTTAATGTCCCACATGAACATGCTGCAGCTATCTTTAAACCATCTTGAACTCTATTTTGGTATATTCCTCACACCCTTTCTATCTATCTTCTCCCATTCTGTATGGCAGGAATGTTCTATAATTAGTCGGACGGCCAGTGAGTCAGGAGGCCGTAAAAGAAAGCAGACACGTGAGATAAGAGGTCAGCCAGTTGACAATGTCAGAGGACCGGACTGGACCGCAGGGCACAGCGTGTTTGTCCCCTCGATTGTTTTGGTTACAGTGTCGCAAAAGGTCATTGGGAATTTAACTGAGGTTTGACGAGAGCACAGACATGATGGATGAGAGACCGGAGATTAGAACAAAAACTCAGCTGACTTTAAAGTCCTGATGTGTATTTTTAGGTCAGGACCAAACAGTACACAACATAAACCACAGGTAGGCGATGCAAGCTTGTTGCTGTTACGCAAAATGTACTTTTTAAGATAAATATTTGTCCTTCAGGCCTGTTTATAGCACCATCACTAGTAAAAATCTTGGTGCTCCACCTTTGAGAGACGAGGCGAAAAACAAAAAACTGCCTTCCACAGGCTTTGCTACATATCTTAAAACAAGGCCTAGAGTTCTGCCAACTATCCATCCAGCCGGCTAAAGACGAGGAGACTAAGTTTGATCATTTTTGGCTAAACGGCTAAAATGTTAATAATTGTGATCATAATGTCAGTGTTGTAGCGTACATTGTGATGCTAGTTTTGACAACGTTTATGTCCTCCTGTCCCACTACTTCATGTTACTTCATTTATGGTAACAGTGGACAGTAACAGTTAAGCTTTTCAATCTGGCCCGCCAAACATTCCCAAAATCAAATGACTTGAACTATACAAAGTATTTCAATGATTGGAATCTGCGCTTTTGCATGATATACTAGTTACCAGTGTTGTCCCGATACCAATATTTTGGTACCGGTACCAGTACCAAAATTATTTTGATACTTTTCTGTACTTTTCGATACTTTTCTAAATACATTTCTAAATAAAGGGAACCACAAAAAATTGCATTATTGACTTTATTTTAACAAAAAAATCTTACAGTACATTAAACTGCTCGTTTTTATTGCAAGTTTGTCCTTAAATAAAATAGTGAACATACTAGACAACTTGTCTTTTATTAGTAAGTAAGCAAACAAAGGCTCCTAATTTAGTCTGCTGACGTATTCAGTAACATATTGTGTCATTTATCATTCTATTGTTTTGTCAAAATTATTAAGGACAAGTGGTATAAAATGAATTATCAATCTACTTGTTCATTTACTGTTAATATCTGCTTACTTTCTCTTTCAACATGTTCTATCTACACTTCTGTTAAAATGTAATAATCACTTATTCTTCTGTTGTTTGATACTTTACATTCGTTTTGGATGATACCACAAATTTGGGTATCAATCTGATACCAAGTAGTTACAGGATCATACATTGGTCATATTCAAAGTCCTCATGTGTCCAGGGACATATTTCCTGGCTTTATAAACATAATGTACATTTTAAGAAAACAAAAGATGTTGTGATGCCAAAAAAATATCGACATAATCATAGTAGTATCGACTAGATACGCTCCTGTACTTGGTATCATTACAGTGAATGTCAGGTGTAGATCCACCCATGGCATTTGTTTGCATTGTGACACCGGTGAGCTACGGTGTGTAGTGAAGCATGTTTAGCTATTCCTGGTCCTGCAGTGATGATACTTGTAAGAAACGTACTTTATTTGTCGCCATGGAGACGAGGATTAGTGATTTAGAAGTAGCTAAAACACTGCAGACCGCGGCTGGACTTTAGCTAGCCGTGTCTTAAAGCACCTCTTCCTGAGGGCGTTTCAGTGTTATAAGTTCACCTTTATCTTTACTTTTTAAGCCAAAATGCGTCCGTTCTCCCTTTTCTGTCTACACACTGTGTCTGCTTGTAAGTACTCTGTGATTGTGTGCTGCCGAACATGCTCCTCTGCTCGTAAAACCAGCAATGTCACGACTTGACGACGACGGGGGGGTGGAGGGACCGGTACTTTTCAAAGGGGGTATAGTACCGAATATGATTCATTAGTATCGCGGTACTATACTAATACCGGTACACCGTACAACCCTACTGGTTACTATGGTAAGTCACAGCAGCTCAGACGAGGCACCAAGCCGTTTCCAGAGTGGTCATCCTGAAATGTGGGTGTCAGGGACAGACGCGGAAGGAGATTTTTACAAGAAAGTTCTAAAGCTTAGTGATATATCAGATATATCAGATTGTAGCTGGGGTTTTTTTTACCCTTCGCGTTCATATTTCGCTGAGTTTGTTGCATTTTGTTTGTGTTTTGCTTGGTTGTAAAATATGTGGATGGAGAGGGGGTGTGACGTTCGTATGTTGTCAATATTCAGTGTTTTATCCTTCATAGTTAATATTGTAAATCCCCCATTCTTTATTTTCATGTACATTCTGGGTGTCTCATTCAGTAAAAAAATTGTACAATCCCATTCCGTTTTTTAAGGCGGTCTGACATAATGTTTTTAGTAGAGATGTCCGATAATGGCTTTTTTGCCGATATCCGATATTCCGATATTGTCCAACTCTTAATTACCGATTCCGATATCAACCGATACCGATATATACAGTCGTGGAATTAACACATTATTATGCCTAATTTTGTTGTGATGCCCCGCTGGATGCATTAAACAATGTAACAAGGTTTTCCAAAATAAATCAACTCAAGTTAGGGAAAAAAATGCCAACATGGCACTGCCATATTTATTATTGAAGTCACAAAGTGCATTATTTTTTTTTAACATGCCTCAAAACAGCAGCTTGGAATTTGGGACATGCTCTCCCTGAGGTGGGCGGTTATTGGGGGGGGGGGAGGTAGGGGGTAGCAGGGGGTGTATATTGTAGCGTCCCGGAAGAGTTAGTGCTGCAAGGGGTTCTGGGTATTTGTTCTGTTGTGTTTATGTTGTGTTACGGTGCGGTTGTTCTCCCGAAATGTGTTTGTCATTCTTGTTTGGTGTGGGTTCACAGTGTGGCAACAGTGTTAAAGTTGTTTATACGGCTACCCTCAGTGTGACCTGTATGGCTGTTGACCAAGTATGCCTTGCATTCACTTGTGTGTGTGAAAAGCCGTAGATATTATGTGACTGGGCCGGCACGCAAAGGCAGTGCCTTTAAGGTCTATTGGCGCTCCGTACTTCTCCCTACGTCCGTGTACACAGCGGCGTTTTAAAAAGTCATACATTTTACTTTTTGAAACCGATACCGATAATTTAGAAACCGATACCGATAATTACCGGTATTACATTTGCCGATATTATCGGACATCCCTAGTTTTTAGCTTTCAATCAGACATTATTGTGAGGTTTTGTATTAGTGTTCCTAAAAAAATCAGATATACCGGCCCCCAGACACATTTTTTTCTCTAAATTTGGCCCCCCGAGTCAAAAAAATTCCCCAGGCCTGCTTTAGAGCAAACTGTCTTTGTGTGTTGCAACTAACTGTGGGTGACATCTTGACCCTGGAACAGACTAATTCCAGACTAACTCTCTCTCTCTCTCTCTCTGTCTCTCTCTCTCTCTCTCTGTTCTTCATTTGCGAATGGCAAACAGCTTTATGGGAGACTTGTGACTTTGAGTGCACAATCCATTAGTCTGGTCCTAATGACGACTTTGCACCGACAAGACCTCTGTGGAACCATATTGTATGCTGGAAATGAGATGTTATGGACGATAATAAACCCCCAGAAGAAAAATCTCAGAGCATAGTAAATAAATAGCTGACTAGACAAAAACACAATGAGACTTACTGGTACTTTGAATCGGACATTTGTGAAGGCATGCTGTTAGATGTTGAATAGCAAGATGGCAGCCCTTATAGTTTGAAAGTGTATGATGACACGTCTGACTATGATGATGCCAGTAACACATGTCTGTGATACAAACACCACATGTTTGACTTAAACATGACATGAAGAACCTGAGGAGGTGTCCACATTTCCCCACAAGAGCTGCGTATTTAAAAGCAAGCCATGTAGATAAGCTGAGACTTTATATTTAAAGGATAATTGTGACAAAGTGTATTATCAGTGGTTTTAGTTTGAACATTATTTTATCATTACGTTACTTTTTTGTATTTGTTTGAGGCACACTTCGGACATTCCCATGATCTTTTGAACTAAAATAGAGTTTTCATCTAGTTCCTATATTGTCAAAGTCAAGGCCCGCAGGCAGTGTTTTTCAACCACTGTGCCGCGGCGTCGTGAGATACAGTTTGGTGTGCCGTGGGAGATTATCTAGTTTCACCTATTTGGGTTAAAATATTTTTTGCAAACCAGTAATTATAGTCCGCAAATTATGTGTTGTTGTTGAGTGTCGGTGCTGTCTAGAGCTCGGCAGAGTAACCGTGTAATACTCTTCCATATCAGTAGGTGGCAGCCGGTAGCTAATTGCTTTGTAAGATGTCGGAAACAGCGTGCAGGTAAAAAGGTATCTAATGCTTAAACCAAAAATACACAAAAGGTGAGTGCCCCTAAGAAAAGGCATTGAAGCTTAGGGAAGGCTATGCAGAACGAAACTAAAACTGAACTGGCTACAAAGTAAACAAAAACAGAATGCTGGACGACAGCAAAGACTTACTGTGGAGCAAAGACGGCGTCCACAGTGTACATCCGAACATGACATGACAATCAACAATGTACCCACAAAGAAGGATAAAAAACAACTGAAATATTCTTGATTGTTCAAACAAAGTAGATGCGGGAAATATCGCTCAAAGGAAGACATGAAACTGCTACAGGAAAATACCCAAAAAAAGAGAAAAGCCACCAAAATAGGAGCGCAAGACAAGAAGTAAAACACTACACACAGGAAAACAGCAAAACAGTGCAAATAAGTCAGGGCGTGATGTGACAGGTGGTGACAGTACACCTACTTTGAGACAAGAGCTATATTGATGCGTTCTTGCTTATGGTTTAAAGCAGTGGTTCTTAAATCTTGTTGGAGTTACCGAACCCCACCAGTTTCATATGCGCATTCACCAAACCCTTCTTTACTGAAAAATTTTTAAAAAATTTTTTTCAAATTCAAGACAAAGTTATATGTTTTTGGTAACACTTTAGTATGGGGAACATATTCTAAGTAACAAAGACTTAATTTAGAGTTTTTTGGTTGGGGTCAGGGTTAGAGGGTTAGGGTTATAATAAGGCCATGCTGAATAAGGCATTAATAAGTACTTAATAATGACTAGTTAAGAGCCAATATGTTACTAATTTGCATGTTAATAAGCAACTAATTAATGGTGAATATGTTCCCCATACTAAAGTGTTACCATGTTTTTATACTGGTGCACAAAATGAACCGCGCATGAACATCACCTTGTTCAAACAACAAAACCAACCCAGTGCATAAACTCACAACAAATTACACACCTGTAAATCAGTCAGCTGTTGCCGTATCCGTAATACGCCGATAGGGAGAAGTTTTTATTTACACAATGAGTCAAGTGTGTCTTGACCTCCGCCGAACCCCTGAGCCCGACTCACCGAACCCCTAGGGTTTGATCGAACCCAGGTTAAGAACCACTGGTAGTGGTTCTTAACCTTGTTGGAGGTACCGAACCCCACCAGTTTCATATGCGCATTCACCGAACCCTTCTTTAGTGAAAAATAAAATGTTTTTTTCTTAATTTAATCTTAATTTATAAATATTAATCATGAA
Source organism: Entelurus aequoreus (assembly GCF_033978785.1). NCBI lineage: Eukaryota > Metazoa > Chordata > Actinopteri > Syngnathiformes > Syngnathidae > Entelurus > Entelurus aequoreus. Next base: position 661,389 of record NC_084751.1, read on the forward strand.
ATTACGTTATTATATTAAGTAAATACTATCCATCCATCCATTTTCTACCGCTTATTCCCTTCGGGGTCGCGGGGGGCGCTGGAGCCCATCTCAGCTACAATCGGGCGGAAGGCGGGGTACACCCTGGACAAGTCGCCAACTCATCGCAGGGCCAACACAGATAGACAGACAACATTCACACTCACAGTCACACACTAATAAAGATATATTTCACAAGCAGAAAGTTACAGGAATGTACACATGATACCATGTTTACATCTCATTGTGCAACATGTGAATGTTTTAGTGGGAACTAAATGTGATATCTGAAAGGGATACACATTATTTCCAAAGCAGGACCCCCACCCAGATATATAATACTAGTACACAGTTCATGAAAAACAATATTTTTTGTTATTGTCATTGTAAGTGGGCCAAAACACTTCTATTAGAAAATAATCTCATGGAAATGACTGCTGTCGTTTGATTATAATAATAAAACATTTAACTTGTTATTTAGTCAGGTTTGGGACGGGTGTGCTGCTGCTGTGCACGTCTGATGTTGTCACATGTGCTCCACTGAATGCTCAAGGAGTTTTTGCGTTTCCTCACGCGTATGGAAAAATAGAGGGAACATTATTTGGGGGTATGCATAATCCGCTTTTTATTCACACTATGAGTCGGGTGTGTCTTCACCTCCGCCGAACCCCTGAGGCCGACTCACCGAACCCCTAGAGTTCGATCGAACCCAGGTTAAGAACCACTGATCTATTGTGAAGAAAGTGTGCATTGTGTGGTACTATTAATCAGCTAAGTATTGGGTAATTCCCAATCATGGCACCCACCTGTTCCCAATTCGCCTGTTCACCTGTGGGATGTTCCAAATAAGTGTTTGATGAGCATTCCTCAACTTTCTCAGTGTTTTTTGCCACTTGTGGCAGCTTTTTTTGAAACATGTCGCAGGCATCAAATTCCAAATGAGATAACATTTGCAAAAAATAACAAAGTTTACCAGTTGGAACGTTAAGTATCTTGTCTTTGCAGTCTATTCAATTGAATATAAGTGGAAAATGATTAGCAAATCATTGTATTCTGTTTTTATTTACCATTTACACAACGTGCCAACTTCGCTGGTTTTGGGTTTTGTACTTGTGTAGTGACTGAGACATGATGTGTTGTGCTCCTGAGTTATTGTTGGGGACACAATAAAGTGGCTCCTCGGCAACCAGGTAATATATTTGTTGTAATGAAAAAACAAGAACTTTCGTAATTGCTGCGTTTTTCATGTATCTATTTATTATTGCATTGCACAAAGAGCATAGACTACCGAGTCAAATTCCTTATGTGTTAAACATGCTTAGCTAATGACGCTGATTCTAATTTTAAGCGTCCCGTTGCATTCTGGGAAATCCACCAAACAGAACTCTGACTCAAACTAGTCATGCATTTAGCTGTTGTTGTTGTTGTTGTAGTATTACCACTACCTGTGTGAACTTGTAACATCAAACTTCTCCATGGAGGTGTAATTATAATAGAATAAATATATAAGCTATTTTAAGAATGATGTTATACACAGTTGTTATATTTCACCAAAATGTAAATATGATTTATTATGCAACACTAGTTTTACCAACGCTACATATAATACTGTATATACAGTGCTTCAATTTTTACACGTTACGTTACAGCCTTATTCCAAAATGGAATAAATTCATTTTTGTCCTCAAAATTCTACAAAAAATACCCCATAATGACAATGGTTTATACTTGTATAGCACTTTTCTACCTTCAAGGTACTCAAAGTGCTTTGACACTATTTCCTCATTCACAGATGGCGGCAGCTGCCATGCAAGGCCCTAACCACCACCCATCAGGAGCAAGGGTGAAGTGTCTTGCTCAAGGACACGACGGACGTGACGAGGTTGGTAGAAGGTGGGGATCGAACCAAGAACCCTCTCCCAACTGCGCCACGCCGTCCCCAATCACATGTAGATAAGTATGCACAGCATTTGCTAAATACTTTGTTGTTGCACCTTTGGCAGCAATTACAGCCTCAAGTATTTTTGAATGCCACAAGCTCGGCATCGCAACTCTCACGCTCCATCGGATGGGATGGAAAGCGTCATCCAGGATGTGTCTGTACATTGCTGCATTTATTTTTCCCTCTATCCTGACTAGTCTCCCAGTTCCTGCCACTGAAAGCCACCCCCGCAGCATGATGCTGCCACCACCACGCTTCACTGTAGGGGTGGTATTAGTCTGGTGATGAGCGGTGCCTGGTTTCCTCCAAACATTCACACCAAAGAGTTCAATCTTTGTCTCATCAGACCAGAGAATTTAGTTTCTCATGGTCTGAGAGACTTTCAGGTGCATTTTTGGCAAACTTTTTTTTTTTTTTTTACAAAGAAATGGCTAAAAAATCTAAACTTTTCACATTGTCATTATGTGGTATTGTGTGTAGAATTTTGAGGGCAAAAATGGATTTATTCCTGTAACATAACAAAAAGTGGAAAAAATTGAAGAGCAGTGAATACTTTCTGGAAGCACTGTATATACAGTGTAACTGTATATACAGTACAAGCATGTACAACAACTCCAAATATAGAAATGTCTATGATAATATCATTTATAACTTTATTGGATTGTTAAACCTAAATTATATATATATTTTTTGTCTTGAACAAGAAATAATAATGTTACTTATTTGACAACAAACTGAAACAACTAAATTGTCCTTTTTTTCCAAATAATAACCAAAATCCCAATTTTTTAACAGCAACATTCAAGTAAATACAGTCACTATAATTTGACATCTCATTTAATAAGTAATAACATTATTTGGAAAATAAACCGAAACAACTAAATAGTCCTTTTTCTACAAAAAATAACTAAAAACACAACATTCCATCAGCTTACGATGTTTTTTTCTGTGTAGACCTAAATTTGTTGTCTTGGACAAGAAATAATAATATAAACGGAAACAACAAATTTTTCCCCAAATAACCATAACATTTTAACATTGGACATTGAAGTAAATAACTATGATTTGACATCTAATATAAGAAATAATCATGTAGTTTATTTGGCAACTAACAAACTGAATCAAGTAAATTGTCATTTTTTTCCAAATAGTAACCAAAATCCCATTTTTTTAACAGCAACATTCAAGTAAATACAGTCACTATAATTTGACATCTCATTTAATAAGTAATAACATTATTTGGCAAATAAACCGAAACAACTAAATAGTCCTTTTTCTACAAAAAATAACTAAAAACACAACATTCCATCAGCTTACGATGTTTTTTTCTGTGTAGACCTAAATTTGTTGTCTTGGACAAGAAATAATAATATAAACGGAAACAACTAATTTTTCCCCAAATAACCATAACATTTTAACATTGGACATTGAAGTAAATAACTATGATTTGACATCTAATATAAGAAATAATCATGCAGTTTATTTGGCAACTAACAAACCGAAACAACTAAATAGTCCTTTTTCACAAATAGTAACCCAAAACACAACATTTTATTGGCTTACGATATTTTTTCTGTTTTTCATTCATTTTTTTTAAATTCATTTTTTATTTATCTCCTTCATTGATGTGCATTTTTGATCAATATACAATTAAACTCTAACAACAAAACACATATTTACACACCTATGCTCGAGAAGGAAGAATGAAGAAAATCTTATATTTCCTGACCCCTTCAACATAATAAGTAGTTAATGGATAGCCCAGATTCACAAGCAAATAATACCAAACAAATACATCCAAATATAATGAAAACAAACAAAAAACACACAAAAAAAACAAGTGCAAAAACTTCATGAAGTACAAACCGAACAAAAAATAATATACACCTCACGGGATAATACAAAACAAATATAAAACCAGACAAAAAATAAGTAAAATAATAAATATAAAGCAAAATGTAAACATATGGTCCATATGATCTTATTGTTCTGTTTTTATATATATTTTTCAATTGGAATATTTTTCTACAATCTTTTATCTCATTCTAAAGAGAATTCCATAGTTTAGACATTCAACTAAATAACCCACATTTCTGTAACAAGAAAATTTTTTAGCTTTTTTTTTTTTTTTTACAAATAAAAATACTCTACATAACATTTTAACAGTTTGTGTTAATCGAGTATGTCACAGTCAGCTCCACATCACACATGTGGTACATAAAATACATATCTCCAGTGAACTATCTTGTGCTCAATGGCAATATTATTATTTCACAAAAAATAAAATAAAATGTAATTAATAAAATAACATTTCATTAAACATATCTCAAAATACTTTTTGAATCCCCCCATTTTTACATAGTTTCTTGAACTAATATCCAGTTTCCTCTGAACCACATTTTATGACATTCATCTGGATCCACGTAACTTAATTTGCCCAGAACAATGTTGCTTTTCTGTTTTGACATTCAAATAAAAACAAAAATTTTATTTTTTTTGGATTATGTTATTTACAAGTCAAAACAACTAAATCGTCCTTTTTCCACAAATAGCAATCAAAAACATAACATTCTAACAGAAACATTCAAGTAAATAACTGTATTTTAATATTTTATTGAGAAATAACAATGGCATTTATTTGGCATATAAAAAACTGAAACAACTAAATTTTAAATGTTTTACAATTAATCAAAAACTAAATTCTAACAGCGACATTCAAGTAAGTAACTATTTAATGATACCTTAACTGAGAAATGATAATGGTTTCTTAGGCAAATAAACTGAAATAACTAAATTGTTGTTTTTCACAAATAGTAACCAAAACATAACATTGTATGAGCAACATACAAGTAAATAACTATAATTTGAAAAACAATAATGGTATTGATTTGGCAAAAAACAAACTGGAACAACTAAATTGTTCTTTTTCACAATGATTAAAAACACAACATTCTAACAGACAATCCAGTAAATAATTATAATTTGACATCTTAATTGAGAAATAATAATGGTATTTATTTGGCAAAAAACTAACTGAAACAACTAAATTGTTCTTTTTCACAAATAATTAAAAACATTTTAACAGCATCAATCAAGTAAATAACTAATTTGACATTTTAATAATTGAGAAATAATAATGGTATTTATCTAGCAAAAAACAAACTGAAACAACTAAATTGTTCTTTTTCACAAATAATTAAAAACAACATTGTAACAGCGACAATCAAGTAAATAACTATAATTTGACATCTTAATTGAGAAATAATAATGGTATTTACTTGGCAAAAAACAAACTGAAACAACTAAATTGTTCTTTTTCACAATGATTAAAAACATAACATACTAACAGCGACTATCAAGTAAATAACTATAATTTGACATCTTAATTGAGAAATAATAATGGTAATTATTTGGCAAAAAAAACCTGAAACAACTAAATTGTTCTTTTTCACAATGATTAAAAACATAACATTCTAACAGCGACTATCGAGTAAATAACTATAATTTGACATCTTAATTGAGAAATAACAATGGTATTTATTTGGCAAAAAACAAACTGAAACAACTAAATTGTTCTTCTTCACAAATAATTAAAAACAACATTGTAACAGCGACAATTAAGTAAATAACTATAATTTGACATCTTAATTGAGGAATAATAATGGTATTTATTTGGCAAAAAACAAACTGAAACAACTAAATTGTTCTTTTTCACAATGATTAAAAACATAACATTCTAACAGCGACTATCAAGTAAATAACTATAATTTGACATCTTAATTGAGAAATAATAATGGTATTTATTTGGCAAAAAACAAACTGAAACAACTAAATTGTTCTTCTTCACAAATAATTAAAAACAACATTGTAACAGCGACAATCAAGTAAATAACTGTAATTTGACATCTTAATTGAGAAATAATAATGGTATTTATTTGGCAAAAAACAAACTGAAAAAACTAAATTGTTCTTTTTCACAATGATTAAAAACATAACATTTTAACAGCGACTATCAAGTAAATAACTATAATTTGACATCTTAATTGAGAAATAATAATGGTATTTATTTGGCAAAAAACTAACTGAAACAACTAAATTGTTCTTCTTCACAAATAATTAAAAACATAACATTGTAACAGCGACAATCAAGTAAATAACTATAATTTGATATGTTAATTGAAAAATAATAATGGTATTTATTTGGCAAAAAACAAACTGAAAAAACTCAATTGTTCTTTTTCACAAATAATTAGAAACAACATTTTAACAGCAACAATCAATTAAAAAACTAATTTGACATTTTAATAATTGAGAAGTAATAATGGTATTTATTCGGCAAAAACAAACTGAAACAACTAAATTGTTCTTTTTCAAAATAATTTTGAAACATAACATTCTAACAGCGACAATCAAGTAAATAACTATAATTTGACATCTTAATTGAGAAATAATAATGGTATTTATTTGGCAAAAAAAAAACTGAAACTAAATTGTTTTTCTTCACAAATAATTAAAAACATAACATTGTAACAGCGACAATCAAGTAAATAACTATAATTTGACATCTTAATTGAGAAATAATAATGGTATTTATTTGGCAAAAAACAAACTGAAACAACTAAATTGTTCTTTTCACAATGATTAAAAACATAACATTGTAACAGCGACAATCAAGTAAATAACTATAATTTGACATCTTAATTGAGAAATAATGGTATTTATTTAGCAAAATAACAAATTGAAAAAACTAAATTGTTCTTTTTCACAAATAATTAGAAACAACATTTTAACAGCAACAATCAATTAAAAAACTAATTTGACATTTTAATAATTGAGAAGTAATAATGGTATTTATTCGGCAAAAAACAAACTGAAACAACTAAATTGTTCTTTTTCAAAATAATTTAAAACATAACATTCTAACAGCGACAATCAAGTAAATAACTATAATTTGACATCTTAATTGAGAAATAATAATGGTATTTATTTGGCAAAAAACTAACCGAAACAACTAAATTGTTCTTTTTTCTTTTTCACATGCCAATTATAAAAAAACAACAACTATCTGCTGGCTGCACCACAGGCTAGAATTCAAAACTAGTCTTCGGTTCAAGGTTAAAGACTTAAGTCCTGTTAGTAGTCCAAGTGTGTGGTAAAAAATGCAAAATGCAACTTACTGTCGTGGAGTTGATGAGACGTCCTCTACGAACTTCTCAGTCTTTTCAGGCCGGCTTGAATCAGGAAAGAAGCTGAAGTGGAAGTGAAAGATGTTTTCCTGCTAGTGGAAGATGTTCTTCAGATGTCAGCTGCAATGACTTAATGACAGTAACTCAATAAGACTTTCTCTCTCTCTCTCTCTAACCCAGAAATGTCCAAAGTCTGCCATCCACAACGCCACTACAGATTCACAATTTCAATACGTAAAAAACAATTATATACACTGTCAAAAGAAATCTGTACATTTTACGGTAAAAAAAAACTTGCAACTCAGTCGCTAGAATTTTGCAGATTTTTTAAAAATTGTATTTATTTTTTACAGTGCATTACTGTAAATTGTGAAACAGTACAACTTTCTGTATTTTTACAGTAAATTTCTGGCGACTGAACTGCCTTTTTTTTTTTTTTTTTTTTTTTTTTTACCATAAAATCTACAGTTGTTTTAACAGTGCATTACTGTAAATTGAAAAACGGTATCAATTGTATTTTTAAAGACAATTTTCAGCAATTGAGATGCCAGATTACTGTAAAAATATATGCTTGTTTTTTCAGTGCATTACTGTAAATGGAAACACAGTACAACTGTTATTTTTACAGTAAAAGTCTGGCGAGTGAATGGCCAGTTTTTTTTTTTACAAAAATTGTTTTACAGTGCATTACTGTAAATGGAAACACGGTAAAACTGGTATTTTTACAGTAAAAGTCTGGCGAGCGAGTGGCCAGTTTTTTTTTTTTTACAAAAAATTGTTTTACAGTGCATTACTGTAAATGGAAACACGGTAAAACTGGTATTTTTACAGTAAAATTCTGGCGAGTGAGTGGCCAGTTTTTGTTTTTTACAAAAAATTGTTTTACAGTGCATTACTGTAAATGGAAAATAGTGCCACTGCTATATAGTTAATTTCTGGCGACTGAACTGCCTTTTTTTTTTTTTTTACCGTAAAATTTATAGTTGTTTTAACAGTGCGATACTGTAAATTGAAAAACAGTACCAACTATATTTTTACAGAGAATTCTCAGCAATTGAGATGCCAGTTTACTGTAAAATATATGCTTGTTTTTTCAGTGCATTACTGTAAATGGAAACACGGTACAACTGTTATTTTTACAGTAAAAGTCTGGTGAGTGAGTGGCCAGTTTTTTTTTTTTTTACAAAAAATTGTTTGACAGTGCATTACTGTAAATGGAAACACGGTAAAACTGTTATTTTTACAGTAAAAGTCTGGCGAGTGAGTGGCCAGTTTTTGTTTTTTACAAAAAAATGTTTTACAGTGCATTACTGTAAATGGAAAATAGTGCCACTGCAATATAGTAAATTTCTGGCGACTGAACTGCCTTTTTTTTTTTACCGTAAAATTTACAGTTGTTTTAACAGTGCGATACTGTAAATTGAAAAACAGTACCAACTGTATTTTTACAGAGAATTTTCAGCAATTGAGATGCCAGTTTACTGTAAAATATATGCTTGTTTTTTCAGTGCATTACTGTAAATGGAAACACGGTACAACTGTTATTTTTACAGTAAAAGTCTGGCGAGTGAGTGGCCAGTTTTTGTTTTTTACAAAAAATTGTTTTACAGTGCATTACTGTAAATGGAAAATAGTGCCTCTGCAATATAGTAAATTTCTGGCGACTGAACTGCCTTTTTTTTTATTAATGTAAAATCTACAGTTGTTTTAACAGTGCGATACTGTAAATTGAAAAACAGTACCAATTGTATTTTTACAGAGAATTTTCAGCAATTGAGAAGCCAGTTTACTGTAAAATATATGCTTGTTTTTTCAGTGCATTACTGTAATTGGAAACACGGTACAACTGTTATTTTTACAGTAAAAGTCTGGCGAGTGAGTGGCCAGTTTTTTTTTTTTTTTACAAAAAATTGTTTGACAGTGCATTACTGTAAATGGAAACACGGTAAAACTGTTATTTTTACAGTAAAAGTCTGGCGAGTGAGTGGCCAGTTTTTGTTTTTTACAAAAAAATGTTTTACAGTGCATTACTGTAAATGGAAAATAGTGCCACTGCAATATAGTAAATTTCTGGCGACTGAACTGCCTTTTTTTTTTTACCGTAAAATTTACAGTTGTTTTAACAGTGCGATACTGTAAATTGAAAAACAGTACCAACTGTATTTTTACAGAGAATTTTCAGCAATTGAGATGCCAGTTTACTGTAAAATATATGCTTGTTTTTTCAGTGCATTACTGTAAATGGAAACACGGTACAACTGTTATTTTTACAGTAAAAGTCTGGCGAGTGAGTGGCCAGTTTTTGTTTTTTACAAAAAATTGTTTTACAGTGCATTACTGTAAATGGAAAATAGTGCCTCTGCAATATAGTAAATTTCTGGCGACTGAACTGCCTTTTTTTTTATTAATGTAAAATCTACAGTTGTTTTAACAGTGCGATACTGTAAATTGAAAAACAGTACCAATTGTATTTTTACAGAGAATTTTCAGCAATTGAGAAGCCAGTTTACTGTAAAATATATGCTTGTTTTTTCAGTGCATTACTGTAATTGGAAACACGGTACAACTGTTATTTTTACAGTAAAAGTCTGGCGAGTGAGTGGCCAGTTTTTTTTTTTTTTACAAAAAATTGTTTGACAGTGCATTACTGTAAATGGAAACACGGTAAAACTGTTATTTTTACAGTAAAATTCTGGCGAGTGAGTGGCCAGTTTTTGTTTTTTACAAAAAATTGTTTTACAGTGCATTACTGTAAAAGTGGAAAAATAGTGCCACTGCTATATAGTAAATTTCTGGCGACTGAACTGCCTTTTTTTTTTTTAACCGTAAAATCGACTGTTGTTTTTACAGTGCATTACTGTAAATTGAAAAACGGTACCAATTGTATTTTTACAGAAAATTTTCAGCAATTGAGATGCCAGTTTACTGTAAAAATATATGCTTGTTTCTTCAGTGCATTACTGTAAATGGAAACACAGTACAACTGGTATTTTTACAGTAAAATTCTGGCGAGAGAGTGGACAGTTTTTTTTTTTTTACAAAAAAATAGTTTTACAGTGCATTACTGTAAATGGAAAAACGGCACCGCTTTTATTTTTACAGTAAGATTTTAGCAGCAGATGCCAGTTAACTGTAATATGTGCTTGTTTTTACAGTGCATTACTGTAAATGGAAAAACGGTACCAATTGTATTTTTAGAGAAATTTTTCAGCAATTGAGATGCCAGTTTACTGTAAAATATATGCTTGTTTTTTCAGGGCATTACTGTTGATGGTATTTTTACAGTAAAATTCTGGCGAGTGAGTGACCAGTTTTTTTTGTTTTTTTTACAAAAAATAGTTTTACAGTGCATTACTGTAAATGGAAAACTAGTGCCACTGCTATATAGTAAAATTCTGGCGACTGAGTTTGTAGTTAATTTTTTTACCCTAAAATCTACAGCTGTTTTTACAGTACATAACTGTACATGGAAAAATGGTACTACTGTTATTTTTTACAGTACATTTTGGCGACTGAGTTGCCCTTTTTTTTTAACCGTAAAATCTAGGGTCATTGATTTTACAGTGTATTACTGTAAATGGAAAAACGGTACCACTTTTATTTTTACAGTAAAATTATGGCGACTGAGCTGCCATTTTTGTATTACTGTAAAATCTAGTTTTTACAGTGCAGTACTGTAAACTGAAAAACTGTACTTTTTACAGTAAAATTCTGGCGAATGAATGGCCTTTTTTTTTTTTTTTTTACAAAAAATTATTTCACAGTGCATTACTGTAAATGGAAAAAATAGTGCCATTGCTATTTTTACAGTAAAATTCTGGCGACTGAGTTTGTAGGTTTTTTCCCCCCCCCCTAAAATCTACAGTTGTTTTTACAGTACATAACTACATAGAAAAAAATGGTACTACTATTATTTTTTACAGTACATTTTGGGGAGTCAGTGGCCAGTGTTTTTTTAAATAAAAATCTACAATTGTTTTACTGTAAATTACTGTAAATGGAAAAATAGTGTCTTTGCTATTTTAACAGAAAAATTCTGGTGACTGAGTTTCTAGTTAATTTTTTCACCCTAAAATCTACAGTTGTTGTTACAGTACATGGAAAAATGATACTAATGTTAATTTTTTACAGTAAAAATTTTTTATACTGTAAAAATCTATGGACATTGATTTTACAGTGCATTACTAAAAGAAAAAAAAGGCACCACTGTTTTTGTACACTAAAATTGGCGACTGAACTGACATTGTTTTTAACTGTAAAATGTGCAGTTGTTTTACAGTGTATTACTGTAAATTGAAAAACGGCATCGCTTTTATTTTTACAGTAAAATTTTAGCAACTGAGATACCAGTCAACTGTAAAATGTGCTTGTTTTTACAGTGTATTACTGTAAATGTAAAAACGGTACCACTTTTATTTTTACAGTAAAATTATGGCGACTGAGCTGCCATTTTGGTTTTACCGTAAAATCTAGTTTTTACAGTGCGTAACTGTAAATTGAAAAACGGTACAACTTTTATTTTTACAGTAAAATTCCGGCGACTGAGTTTCCATTGTTTTAATAGTGCATTACTGTAAATTAAAAAACGGTACCACTTATTTTTACTGTAAAATTTGGGCAATTGAAATGCCAGTTTACTGTAAAATATACACATGTTTATACAGTGCACTACTGTAAATTGAAAAATTGTACAACTTTTATTTTTACAGTAAAATTCCGGCGACTGAGTTTCCATTGTTTTTACTGTAAAATATAGTAAAATTATGGCAACTGAGCTGCCATTTTTGTTTTACTGTAAAATCTAGTTTTTACAGTGCATTACTGTAAATTGAAAAAAGGTACAACTTTTATTTTTACAGTAAAATTCCGGCGACTGAGTTTCCATTGTTTTAATAGTCCATTACTGTAAATTAAAAAACGGTACCACTTATTTTTACTGTAAAATTTGGGCAATTGAAATGCCAGTTTACTGTAAATTATATGCATGTTTTTACAGTGCACTACTGTAAATTGAAAAACGGTACAAGTTTTATTTTTACAGTAAAATTCCGGCGACCGAGTTTCCATTGTTTTTACTGTAAAATACAGTAAAATTATGGCGACTGAGCTGCCTTTTTTGTTTTACCGTAAAATCTAGTTTTTACAGTGCATAACTGTAAATTGAAAAACGGTACAACTTTTATTTTTACGGTAAAATTCAGGCAACGGATTTTCCATTGTTTTAATAGTGCATTACTGTAAATTGAAAAACGGTAACACTCTTATTTTTACTGAAAGATTTTGGCAATTGAAATGCCAGTTTAGTGTAAAATATACACATGTTTATACAGTGCACTACTGTAAATTGAAAAATTGTATAACTTTTATTTTTACAGGAAAATTCCGGTGACCGAGTTTCCATTGTTTTTACTGTAAAATACAGTAAAATTATGGCGACTGAGCTGCCATTTTTGTTTTACCGTAAAATCTAGTTTTTACAGTGCATAACTGTAAATTGAAAAACGGTACAACTTTTATTTTTACGGTAAAATTCAGGCAACGGATTTTCCATTGTTTTAGTAGTGCATTACTGTAAATTGAAAAACGGTAACACTCTTATTTTTACTGAAAAATTTTGGCAATTGAAATGCCAGTTTACTGTAAAATATACACATGTTTATACAGTGCACTACTGTAAATTGAAAAATTGTACAACTTTTATTTTTACAGTAAAATTCTGGCGACTGAGTTTCCATTGTTTTTACTGTAAAATATAGTAAAACTATGGCGATTGAGCTGCCATTTTTGTTTTACTGTAAAATCTAGTGTTTACAGTGCATTACTGTAAATTGAAAAACGGTACAACTTTTATTTTTACAGTAAAATTCCGGCAACTGAGTTTTCATTGTTTTAATAGTACATTACTGTAAATTAAAAAACGGTACCACTTATTTTTACTGTAAAATTTGGGCAATTGAAATGCCAGTTTACTGTAAAATACATGCATGTTTTTACAGTGCACTACTGTAAATTGAAAAACGGTACAAGTTTTATTTTTACAGTAAAATTCCGGCGACTGAGTTTGCCATTGTTTTTACTGTAAAATATAGTAAAATTATGGCGACTGAGCTGCCATTTTTGTTTTACCGTAAAATCTAGTTTTTACAGTGCATTACTGTAAATTGAAAAACGGTACGACTTTTATTTTTACGGTAAAATTCTGGCGACTGAGTTTCCACTGTTTTAATAGTACATTACTGTAAATTAAAAAAACGGTACCACTTATTTTTACTGTAAAATTTGGGCAATTGAAATGACAGTTTACTGTAAAATATACACATGTTTTTACAGTGCACTACTGTAAATTGAAAAATTGTACAACTTTTATTTTTACTGGAAAATTCCGGTGACCGAGTTTCCATTGTTTTTACTGTAAAATACAGTAAAATTATGGCGACTGAGCTGCCATTTTTGTTTTACCCTAAAAAAATTAACTCAGATTTTATAATAGTAATGCACTGTAAAAAAAATCTAGTTTTTACAGTGCATTACTGTAAATTGAAAAACGGTACAACTTTTATTTTTACGGTAAAATTCCGCCGACTGAGTTTCCATTGTTTTAATAGTACATTACTGTAAATTAAAAAAACGGTACCACTTATTTTTACTGTAAAATTTGGGCAATTGAAATGGCAGTTTACTGTAAAATATATGCATGTTTTTACAGTGCACTACTGTAAATTGAAAAACGGTACAAGTTTTATTTTTACAGTAAAATTCCGGCGACTGAGTTTGCCATTGTTTTTACTGTAAAATTATGGCGACTGAGCTGCCATTTTTGTTTCACCGTAAAATCGAGTTTTTACAGTGCATTACTGTAAATTGAAAAACGGTACAACTTTTATTTTTACGGTAAAATTCCGGCGACTGAGTTTCCATTGTTTTAATAGTACATTACTGTAAATTAAAAAACGGTACCACTTATTTTTTACTGTAAAATACATGCATGTTTTTACAGTGCACTACTGTAAATTGAAAAACGGTACAAGTTTTATTTTTACAGTAAAATTCCGGCGACTGAGTTTGCCATTGTTTTTACTGTAAAATATAGTAAAATTATGGCGACTGAGCTGCCATTTTTGTTTTACCGTAAAATCTAGTTTTTACAGTGCATTACTGTAAATTGAAAAACGGTACGACTTTTATTTTTACGGTAAAATTCCGGCGACTTAGTTTCCATTGTTTTAATAGTACATTACTGTAAATTAAAAAACGGTACCACTTATTTTTACTGTAAAATTTGGGCAATTAAAATGCCAGTTTACTGTAAAATATATGCATGTTTTTACAGTGCACTACTGTAAATTGAAAAATTGTACAACTTTTATTTTTACTGGAAAATTCCGGTGACCGAGTTTCCATTGTTTTTATTGTAAAATACAGTAAAATTATGGCGACTGAGCTGCCATTTTTGTTTTACCGTAAAATCTAGTTTTTACAGTGCATTACTGTAAATTGAAAAACAGTACAACTTTTATTTTTACGGTAAAATTCCGGTGACTGAGTTTCCATTGTTTTAATAGTACATTACTGTAAATTAAAAAACGGTACTACTTATTTTTACTGTAAAATTCCGGCAATCGAGTTTCCATTGTTTTAATAGTGCATTACTGTACATAAAAGAACGCTACAATTTAATTTAAAAGTACATTTCTGGAAGATGTTAATTTATATGTTCATTTATTAAAATGGTAGATTCTAATGCTTGAATAAAGTCATTGTATGTCAAAAATACAAAAAACAAAAAGCACATTTGCAAGCTTTTACAGCTTTTTTTTCATCTGATTCCAATGGTTTATTTTCAGAATAAACATTAGACTGGACAGTGTTGTAAAACAAATGTAAACAATGAACACTGTGAAGAGTCAAAAAAACAAAAAAACAATACCAGAGCACTCAGGTCGGTGCGTTTGATAAATGCCACTCAGCCCACTTGTGCTCTGTAATTTCACATTTTGGACTTCTAATATATGCCTTTTTAAGTCGGATTGTCACTGGCGGTTAACTTAATAAGGAGTACTTTTTTGTATCGTCCACCAGACAGACGTACCTGTACACACCTGCGTCCCAGCTTGAAAGCACAAATAAAAGGTTCTTCAGCCAGCTTGAAACCCATGAAAGTGTCATCAACAACATCAAACAATACAATATTCCCACAATGGACGTCCATGACAAAGTGTATATGTTGAGTATATAGGAGTGTTGCATACATTATGTGTGCCAGGTTAGGATTCCTACTGAGGTGTGTTTCCGGGTGAGGGTGTGAGTAATGCTAACCGCTAAGCCTACGACGACGCTAACAGCTAAGGCTGGGATTAAGGCACTTAAATACAAAAAAAAAAAGCGATGCAAATAAAATGTAAACAGTGTTGTGGTCACGGAACACAAAGAGGATTGTGATAATATTATAAATAAAAATTTTTAAAAAAAGGCTAGTTAGCGTAGCATGTTAGCTTGCCAAGGCGAGCTTGTTTATTCTGCTCATGTGTCACGTTTATCCATGTACAAGTGTTAACTTTTGTAGTTTGGACTATGAACGTTATCATGCTTCCCTGTTTTATACACTTTATTTGATAAAACAAGTCCTCTGCATTTGACCCATCACCCTTGATCACCCCCTAGGTGGTGAGGGGAGCAGTGAGCAGCAGCAGTGAGCAGCAGCAGTGGCCGCGCCCGGGAATCATTTTTGGTGATTCAACCCCCAATTCCAACCCCGGAAGCTGAGTGCCAAGCAGGGAGGTAACGGCTCCCATTTTTACAGTCTTTGGTATGACTCGGCCGGGGTTTGAACTCACGACCTACCGATCTCAGGGCGGACACTCTAACCACGAGGCCACTGAGTCGACTAATATGTGCAGCACAGGCCAAAAGTTTGGACACACCTTCTCATTTCAATGCCTTTTCTTTATTTTCATGACTATTTACATTGCAGATTGTCACTGAAGGCATCACAACTATGACACCTGTGAAGTGGAAACCATTCCAGGTGACCACCTCTTGAAGCTCATGGAGAGAATGCCAAGAGTGTGCAAAAAAAGTAATCAGAGCTAAGGGTGGCTATTTGGAAGAAACTAGACTATAAAACATGTTTTCAGTTATTTCACCTTTTTTTGTTACGTACATAACTCCACATGTGTTCATTCATAGTTGTGATGCCTTCAGTGACAATCTACAATGTAAATAGTCATGAAAACAAATTGAATGAGAAGTTTGGACACACCTTTTCATTCAATTTATTGTTACGTACATAACTCCACATGTGTGCATTCATAGTTGTGATGCCTTCAGTGACAATCTACAATGTAAATAGTCATGAAAATAAATTGAATGAGAAGATTGGACACACCTCATTCAATTTATTTTCATGACTATTTACATTGTAGATTGTCACTGAAGGCATCAAAACCAGGAATGAACACATGTGGAGTTATGTACGTAACAAAAAAGTATTATTATATTAATATTAGTCGACTCAGTGGCCTAGTGGTTAGAGTGTCCGCCCTGAGATGGGTAGGTCATGAGTTCAAACCCTGGGCTAGTCATACCAAAGACTATAAAAATGGGACCCATTACCTCCCTGCTTGGCACTCAGCATCAAGGGTTGGAATTGGGGGTTAAATCAGCAAAAATGATTCCTGGGCGTGGCCACCGCTGCTGCTCACTGCTCCCCTCACCTCCCAGGGGGTGATCAAGGGTGATGGGTCAAATGCAGAGGATAATTTCGCCACACCTAGTGTGTGTTCGACAATCATTGGTACTTTAACTTTACAGTGTTGCCTCTGCTCGTATTTTTTTTCGGACAAACGCACACATGGCGTTGCCGTTATTATGAGGGAAATTGACTTGAAATTTCTCACACAGCTCAATTGCGCCAGACGAATAAACACCCACAGGTGTTCAGCCAAACCAACAAGGTACATGGCACGCACCTTCCGGGGACCGACGAGTGTGTAAAATCTGAACACAATTGAAAATGTTCAAGCATTCGTCTAAATCAGGGATGCCCCTTAAGTGCATCACCAGCTACCGGAGGGTGTGTCAGTCCATCGCCAGCCAGCCATTAAAAAAATAGACTTCTTCCGCTTATCCGAGGTCGGGTCGGATAAGCGGAAGCCCAAACTTCCCTCTCCCCAGCCACTCCGTCCAGCTCCTCCCGGCGTTCCCAGATCCAGCCGGGAGACATAGTCCTCCCAACGTGTCCTGGGTCTTCCCCTAAACAGTTCGGGTGGCATCCTGACCAGATGCCCGAACCACCTCATCTGGCTCCTCTCCATGTGGAGCTCACCCCGGATGGCAGAGCCCCTCACCCTATCTCTAAGGGAGAGACCCGCCACCCGGCGGAGGAAACTCATTTCGGCCGCTTGTACCCGTGATCTTGTCCTTTCGGTCATAACCCAAAGCTCATGACCATAGGTGAGGATGGGAACGTAGATCGACCGGTAAATTGAGAGCTTTGCCTTCCGGCTCAGCTCCTTCTTCACCACAACGGATCCATACGGCGTCCACATTACTGGAAGACGCCGCACCGAAATTTGCGATCATCAATCTTCACCAAGACGTCACTTGATTGACATTCACGGCACCCGAGGGTCCTGTGAGCTCATTATTAAGAAAAAACGACCGACAGGAAGGCGAGAAACACTTTTTATTTCAACGGACTCTCGCGCCGTACCTGTTGTCAAAACTCTAAAGACCGACTGCTGGGGATGATGTTTGATAAGAAATGATCGAGTTCGAGCCCATTATCGAATCCTCTTATCGAACCGATTCCTTATTGATTCTCTTATCGAATCCAGAGAGGTTGTTGTATATGGAAAAAAACCACAATATTTGGTATAACAAAAGCTCACTTTTATTTTATAAGAAAAACAATAAAAATACAAAATAAATAAATATTGACTGTTACCAACCCTAAAAAAATAAAATAAATATTGACTGTTGTTACCCAATGTATATTAAGTGGGATTTTTCAGAAAAACTAATATATACAGTAACACAAAAACAACCTGTCTCTGTGATCACTATAGTTCAGGGGTCGGCAACTCGCGGCTCTTCAGCGCCGCCCTAGTGGCTCTCTGGAGCTTTTTCATAAATGTATGAAAAATTGAAAAAGATGAGGGGAAAAAAATATATTTTTTGTTTTAATATGGTTTCTGTAGGACAAACATGACACAAACCTCCCTAATTGTTACAAAGCACACTGTTTATATTAAACATGCTTCACTGATTCGAGTATTTGGCGAGCGCCGTTTTGTCCTACTAATTTTGGCGGTCCTTGAACTCACCGTAGTTTGTTTACATGTAGAACTTTCTCCGACTTTCTAGGACGTGTTTTATGCCACTTTTTTTTTCTGTCTCATTTTGTCCACCAAACTTTTAACGTTGTGCATGAATGCACAAAGGTGAGTTTTGTTGACGTTATTGACTTGTGTGGAGTGCTAATCAGACATATTTGGTCACTGCATGACTGCAAGCTAATCGATGCTAACATGCTATTTAGGCTATCTATATGTACATATTGCTACATTATGCCTCATTTGTAGGTATATTTGAGGTCATTTAGTTTCCTTTAAGTTATCTTAATTCAATTTATATCTCATGACACACTATCTGTATGTAATATGGCTTTTAACTTTTTTGTTTTTGTATTTTTGGTCCAAAATGGCTCTTTCAACATTTTGGGTTGCCGACCCCTGCTATAGGTGAATAGCCATTCCTTGAGGCGTTTTTTCCGGTCCATTATTTTTCTGCTTGTGTGACATCACAGGAAATGACGTAGCTGAGCTACGTCATTTCCTGTGATGTCCCACAGGGCATTTTTTGTGGGACGGGATTCGTTCCCAGGGATTCGAATAAAGAACCAACTCTTTTCCTTTACTATAGTGGCTTCGATAACGGGAACCGGTTCTCAAAAAGGGATTTGAGTCCGTGGAATCGGTTCTTTTCTTATCGAACGGTTCTTTTCTTATCCAACAAACGGGAGAAGCGGTTTCGAACATCATCCCTACCGACTGCACAGTTCCTGTCTTCACAATAAAAGCCCCGCTTCATCCTGCCTGCGCTAACAAAATAAAAGTCTCGGAAAGCTGGCTTGCACGAGCTGGCAAGCTACGGAGTTTGCCGCCGATGTATTTCTTGTAAAGTGTATAAAAAGGAGTATGGAAGCTGGACAAATAAGATGGCAAAAAGCAACCACTTTCATGTGGTATTGGACAGAAAGGAGGACTTTTTTTTTCTCCTCCATTTTGAAAAAGTGGACGTTATTGTCAGAATTATTGTATCTAAGTTATCACAAAACTTTGTGTTGCCATGAGTTCCCGGCAAGAAGACAAAAGCTGTCTTTGATCCGACCAAGAAAAGGCTTGTAAAACTCCACTGTGTAGGATGGGAAGCAACACGAAGGTGTTCTGTTTCTTTGATGTGACAGAAATATTTTGTTTTGACCCGAGAACTACAAAGCGGAGAGAAAGCAGGATCTGCCCAAGTTCCAGGCACCTCTTCTTTGAACTCTTTTACCACCTTTTCTTTGAACCAACCTTTTCTTTTGAACTGTTTTTGTAATCAAAGGCGATGGCTGTTTACGACCCCCGTCCCTTTAGAAACAGCTGTTGCCATGTAATCAGGGAAAGTCCAAATAAAAGAGGAGGCGCACAATCTTTCGGCGGAGCGTAGTGACACTGTGCAAGGGTACAGATGTACACGTTTCTCCTCACTGAGCCAAATTGAATTCTGTCTCTGTTTGATTCCTTGCTTCTTGTCTTGTTTAATAGATGTCATCACCTGACAGTTATCATCACTACTGTCTGATTCCAATCAATGCAAGTCATCAGAATCAGGTAATACACCAACTTATATTCTTGTCTTCATGACAGAAAGGAATCTATATGTGTTAAACATGCTTGTATTATCATTAAACACCTTTAACTTGTTAACTAAAACGTCTCTTTCATAAATAAATCAATATAAATGATATATATGAATGAGGTAGATCCCCTCCACTTGGTCAATTGAAAAGTAGCTCGCCTGCAGAAAAAGTGTGGGCACCCCTTGCTTTATAGATTGTACAACTTTTGACCCCTCCCCATAGGGGGCGCCACTGATATTCAAACCAGAATCAGATTTATTGGCTAAGTATGTTTAACACATGTGGGTAACATTATTAATCTCACATTACCGTTTGTTTACATCTTTTCAAATTGTGCACATGTGTCTTCTCATAGTACACAGGCTGAAGTACAAAACAGGCTCGGAACTTTGTTGATTGTACAAAACCCCAAAACTAGTGAAGCTGGCACGTTGTGTAAATGGTAAATAAAAACAAAATACAATGATTTGCAAATAATTTTCAACCTATATTCAATTGAATAGACTGCAAAGACAAGATACTTAACGTTCGAACTGGAAAACTTTGTTATTTTTTGCAAATATTAGCTCATTTGGAATTTGATGCCTGCAACATGTTTCAAAAAAGCTGGCACAAGTGGCACAAAAGACTGAGAAAGTTGAGGAATGCTCATCAAACACTTTTTTGGAACATCCCACAGTTGAAACAGGCTATTTGGGAACAGGTGGGTGCCATGATTGGGTGTAAAAGCAGCTTCCATGAAATGCTGAGTCATTCACAAACAAGGATGGGGCGAGGGTCACCACTTTGTCAACAAATGCCTGAGCAAATCGTCCAACAGTTTAGAAACAATTTAAGAACAACATTTCTCAACCAGCTATTGCAAGGAATTTAGGGATTTTACCATCTACGGTCCGTAATATCATCAAAATGTTCAGAGAATCTGGATGTAAGCGATGATATTCGATCCCTCAGGCGGTACTGCATCAAAAAGCGACATCAGTGTGTCAGAATAAATGTATCTAAGTTATCACAAAACTTTGTGTTGCCAAGAGGACAAAAGCTGTCTTTGATCCTACCAAGCAAAAGATCGGGAAGCGACATGAAGGTGTGGGTTTCTTTGATGTATTGTAATCCACAGGAACATTTTGTCTTGACCCGAGATCTACAAAGCGGAGAGGAAGCAGGACCTGACTCCCCTCCAGGCACCTTTTCTTTGAACTGTTTTGTAACCAAAGGCGATGGCTGTTTACGACCCCCCTCCCTTAGAAACAGCCGTTGCCATGTAATCAGGGAAAGTCCAAATAAAAGACGAGGCGGACAATCTTTCGTCCGAGCGTGGTGGGACACTATACAAGAGTACAGGCCAGACGTTTCTCCTCAATTGAGCCAAATGTAATTCTGTCTCTGTTTAATTCCTTGCTTCTTTGTCTGTTTAATAAATGTCATCAGTGTTTGGACCTGACACAGTGTGCAAAGGATATCACCACATGGGCTCAGGAACACTTCAGAAAACCACTGTCAGTAACTACAGTTCGTCACTACATCTGTAAGTGCAAGTTAAAACTCTACTATGCAAAGCCAAAGCCATTTATCAACAACACCCAGAAAGCAAGAAATGGGAAAGAATTCCACCTGAAAAGCTTCAAAAATTGGTCTCCTAAGTTAATAATAATGGATTAGATTTATATAGCGCTTTTCTAGACACTCAAAGCGCTTTGCAGAGAAGTGAGAACCCATCATTCATTCACACCTGGTGGTGGTAAGCTACATTTGTAGCCACAGCTGCCCTGGGGTAGCCCAGTTTGCGCCTACGGCCCCTCCGACCACCACCCGTCATTCATCTTTTCATTCACCAGTTCCCAAACGTTTACTGAGTGTTGTTAAAAGGAAAGGCCATGTAACACAGTGGTAAAAATTCCCCTGTGTTGCTGCCATTAAATTCTAAGTTAATGATTATTTGCAAAAAAAAATGTTTGTTTCTCAGTTCGAACATTAAAAGGCCTTAGTGGCCACATGCGTGAACAGCACATTTTAGCTCTTATTTCCAAAATTGTGTACACTACTGAATTGGGGTCTTATGGCCACTTATGTGGACACTTATACTGCCATCTGGTGGTGTCAGAAGAATATAACATACAATGGAATTTGAAAAAAAAAAAGTGTAAAAATAAGAATTAGCATGTCACTAAACATGAAGTACATATTTGTGTACTTATGGACTAAGTACATCATATCAAAAGATGATTCTTAGTTTTTATTCTAATTAGGGTCCAATAAGCCCAAATAGCAAAGATAAATAAAAAAGCATGTAAACAAACAGCTTGGGCCTTAAGAGGTTAAATATCTTGTCTTTGCAGTCTATTCAATTGAATATAAGTTTTTATTTACCTATTACGTGCCAACTTCACTGGTTTTGGGTTTTGTACCTGCGTCATATTGACTCTCAAGGTATTAATGAAAGGGTTAAAAAGAGGGAAAAGGCAAAGAAAAAATAGCCGTTCAAATCCAACTCGTGGAGCAAACCGGCAGCTCCCAGCAGGGATCCAGTTAGGACGGGGAACAAGAGGAAGTATTGTCCTGCTACTGATCTAATTAAAGCGACACAACATCCACAAAAAGTATCGAGTATCCTCACGGTGGTGAAATAAGGTCTTCTCCGACATGCCCTGTGAAGGTTTCCGGCACACCCAGCGTGCCAAAAAACAGCAACCAAACCTGTGCGTGGCATCTTTGGATAGGTGGCACAAACGATATATATTATATAAATATAAAAAAGAGCGTTCGTAATGTAAAAAGAGTGGCGTGGCACGAGAGTGAGAGTAGTAAAATAGCCGGCAGATAAGGTCATAAATACTGCGAAGCCATGCATCCAAGCCAAAGTCCGTAACGACACATTGACCGCAGAAAGCACGACAACTGGTGCTTTCCATTGTAACCTTTTTTTTTTTTTTGGGGGGGGGGGGATAAAAATGTCAGAAAGAGGATAAAACGCACCATGTACACTGCAAAAACACAAGTCCGCGCAAAATAAATGTATTTCTATGTTAAACCAGCGGGGAAATGAAGAACAAACTGTACACCTTCTTCTATATCAGGGGTCACCAACCTTTTTGAAACCAAGAGCTACTTCTTGGGTAGTGATTAATGCGAAGGGCTACCAGTTTGATACACACTTCAATAAATTGCCAGAAATAGCCAATTTGCTCAATTTACCTTTAACTCTGTTATTATTTATAATTAATGATATTTACACTTAATTGAACGGTTTAAAAGAGGAGAAAACACGAAAAAAATGACAATTAAATTTTGAAACATAGTTCATCTTCAATTTCGACTCTTTAAAATTCAAGATTCAACCGAAAAAGAGAAGAGAAAAACTAGCTAATTCGAATCTTTTTGAAAAATTTTAAAAAATAATTTATGGAACATCATTAGTAATTTTTCCTGATTAAGATTAATTTTAGAATTTTGATGACCTGTTTTAAATAGGTTAAAATCCAATCTACACTTTGTTAGAATATATAACAAATTGGACCGAGCTATATTTCTAACAAAGACAAATCCTTATTTCTTCTAGATTTTCCAGAACAACATTTTTAAAAGAAATTCAAAAGACTTTGAAATAAGATTTAAATTTGATTCTACAGATTTTCTAGATTTGCCAGAATATTTTTTTTGAATTTTAATCATAAGTTTGAAGAAATATTTCACAAATATTCTTCGTCGAAAAAACAGAAGCTAAAATGAAGAATTAAATCAAAATCTATTTATTATTCTTTACAATAAAAAAATAAATTTACTTGAACATTGATTTAAATTGTCAGGAAAGAAGAGGAAGGAATTTAAAAGGTAAAAAAGGTATATGTGTTTAAAAATCCTAAAATAATTTTTAAGGTTGTATTTTTTCTCTAAAATTGTCTTTCTGAAAGTTATAAGAAGCAAAGTAAAAAAATTAATGAATTTATTTAAACAAGTGAAGACAAAGTCTTTAAAATATTTTCTTGGATTTTCAAATTCTATTTGAGTTTTGTCTCTCTTAGAATTAAAAATGTCGGGCAAAGCGAGACCAGCTTGCTAGTAAATAAATAAAATTTAAAAAATAGAGGCAGCTGACTGGTAAGTGCTGCTATTTGAGCTATTTTTAGAACAGGCCAGCGGGCTACTCATCTGGTCCTTACGGGCTACCTGGTGCCCGCGGGCACCGCGTTGGTGACCCCTGTTCTATATAGTCGCCAAACATAAGCAGCCGTGGCCGTAGGCAACCTCCTGATGTTGTTTTTTTACGAACTCCACAAGATGGCAGTAGCTGCATTTGAAGTATCCCGGGTGGGTCGACAGCTTTTTTGGAGGTCTGTTAAAATCTTTAAAAATCTTGTGGTTTGGTGTTGAACTCATGCGTGTTACATCGTTGTTGACATTGAAACATCATTATGTAATCACTCCCTGCAGGGCTTTTGTTTACGATAACATTGAATTTATGAATGTGTTATCAATGTTTAAAGTGTTCCTTTTAACCTGAACCACAAAAAGCACATCAATTCAACAGAAATGTAAAAAATAAATAAAAATACTGTATTGATGGTTTACTCGTTTTATACCACACACACACTTGAATGTAGATAGTAGATGGCAGTAAACATATACTCTATTATTTTAATTAATTATAACTAGAGATGTCCGATAATGGCTTTTTTGCCGATATCCGATATTCCGAGATTGTCCAACTCTTAATTACCGATTCCGATATCAACCGATACCGATATATACAGTCGTGGAATTAACACATTATTGTGCCTAATTTTGTTGTGATGCCCCGCTGGATGCATTAAACAATGTAACAAGGTTTTCCAAAATAAATCAACTCAAGTTATGGAAAAAAATGCCAACATGGCACTGCCATATTTTTTTTTTATTTTTTTTTAACATGCCTCAAAACAGCAGCTTGGAATTTGGGACATGCTCTCCCTGAGAGAGCATGAGGAGGTTGAGGTGGTGGGGGGATGGGGGTAGCGGGGGGTGTATATGGTAGCGTCCTGGAAAAGTTAGTGCTGCAAGGGGTTCTGGGTATTTGTTCTGTTGTGTTTATGTTGTGTTACGGTGCGGATTTTCTCCCGAATTGTGTTTGTCATTCTTGTTTGGTGTGGGTTCACAGTGTGGCGCATATTTGTAACAGTGTTAAAGTTGTTTATACGGTCACCCTCAGTGTGACCTGTATGGCTGTTGACCAAGTATGCCTTGCATTCACTTGTGTGTGTGAAAAGCCGTAGATATTATGTGACTGGGACGGCACGCCCCCAATATTGTTGTCTGGGTGGAAATCGGGAGAAATTCGGGACAATGGTTGCCCCGGGAAATTTCGGGAGGGGCACTGAAATTCGGGAGTCTCCCGGGAAAATCGGGAGGGTTGGCAAGTATGACTGGGAGACGCAACTGCTCTGTACTTCTCCCTACGTCCGTGTACCACTCCGTACAGCAGCGTTTTAAAAAGTCATCAATTTTACTTTTAGAAACCGATACAGATAATTTCCGATATTACATTTTAAAGCATTTATCGGCCGATAATATCGGCAGTCCGATATTATCGGACATCTGTAATTATAACTAATAAGTAGAGATGTCCGATAATATCGGTCTGCCGATATTATCGGCCGATAAATGCGTTAAAATGCAATATTGGAAATGATCGGTATCGTTTTTTTTATTATCAGTATCGTTTTTTTGTTTTTGTTTTGTTTTTTTAAATTTTTAAATCCACATAAAAAACACAAGATACACTTACAATTAGTGCACCAACCCAAAAAACCTCCCTCCCCCATTTACACTCATTCACACAAAAGGGTTGTTTCTTTCTGTTATTAATATTCTGGTTCCTACATTATATATCAATATATATCAATACAGTCTGCAAGGGATACAGTCCGTAAGCACACATGATTGTGCTGCTGCTGGTCCACTAATAGTACTAACCTTTAACAGTTAATTTTACAAATTTTCATTAATTACTAGTTTCTATGTAACTGTTTTTATATTGTTTTACTTTCTTTTTTATTCAAGAAAATGTTTTTAATTTATTTATCTTATTTTATTTGATCCATTTTTTAAAAAAAGTACCTTATCTTCACCATACCTGGTTGTCCAAATTAGGCATAATAATGTGTTAATTCCACGACTGTATGTATCGGTTGATATCGGTATCGGTTGATATCGGTATCGGTAATTAAAGAGTTGGACAATATCGGCATATTGGATATCGGCAAAAAGCCATTATCGGACATCTCTACTAATAAGAGTAATAATTAATTATTGTCATCCACAAGTTGCAGACATTCTCCATGTATGTTTTACGCTTGAAAGTGTTTGTCCATCTAAAACAGACCTGGGCAAATTAAGGGCCCGGGGCCCGCATGGGGCCCGTTAAGCTTTTCAATCTGGCCCGCCGGACATTCCCAAATAATTTTTTTTTTAGATCTTTAAGAATGTGAATGAAGGGTGTGAATGTGAGTGTGAATGTTGTCTATCTGTGTTGGCCCTGCGATGAGGTGGTGACTTGTCCAGGGTGTACCCCGCCTTCCGCCCGAATGCAGCTGAGATAGGCTCCAGCGACCCCCCGCGACCCCGAAAGGGACAAGCGGTAGAAAATGGATGGATGGAGATCTTTAAGATGGAAAGTGTAGCTGCCATTATGATGTGGAGTGATGTTTTCAAATGACTAAGTCTTGAACTATACAAAGTATTTCAATTAGGGATGTCCGATAATATCGGCCTGCCGATATTATCGGCCGATAAATGCGTTAAAATGTAATATCGGAAATTATCGGTATCGTTTTTTTTTTTTATTATCGGTATCGGTTTTTAAAAAAAAAAATTAAATCAACATAAAAAACACAAGATACACTTACAATTAATGCACCAACCCAAAAAACCTCCCTCCTCATTCACACAAAAGGGTTGTTTCTTTCTGTTATTAATATTCTGGTTCCTACATTATATATCAATATATATCAATACAGTCTGCAAGGGATACAGTCCGTAAGCACACATGATTGTGCGTGCTGCTGGTCCACTAATAGTACTAACCTTTAACAGTTAATGTTACTCATTTTCATTAATTACTAGTTTCTATGTAACTGTTTTTATATTGTTTTACTTTCTTTTTTATTCAAGAAAATGTTTTTAATTTATTTATCTTATTTTATTTTATAATTTTTTTTTAAAAGTACCTTATCTTCACCATACCTGGTTGTCCAAATTAGACATAATAATGTGTTAATTCCACGACTGTATATATCGGTTGATATCGGTATCGGTTGATTTCGGTATCGGTAATTAAAGAGTTGGACAATATCGGAATATCGGATATTGGCAAAAAGCCATTATCGGACATCCCTAGTACTAACCTTTAACAGTTAATTTTACTCATTTTCATTAATTACTAGTTCCTATGTAACTGTTTTTATATTGTTTTACTTTCTTTTTTATTCAAGAAAATGTTTTTAATTTAGTTATCTTATTTATTTATTTATTTTTTTAAAGTACCTTATCTTCACCATACCTGGTTGTCCAAATTAGGCATAATAATGTGTTAATTCCACGACTGCATATATTGGTTGATATCGGTATCGGTTGATATCGGTATCGGTAATTAAAGAGTTGGACAATATCGGAATATCGGATATCGGCAAAAAGCCATTATCGGACATCCCTAATTTCAATGGTTGGAATCTGCGATTTTGCATGATATAGTAGTTACTATGGTAACCTAATTAGTTACTATGGTAATCTAAGTCACAGCAGCTCAGACGAGGCACCAAGCAGTGTGGGCGGGGAGCATTTCCACAGAGTGTCAGCCTGAAATGCGGGTGTCAGGGACAGACACGGAAGGAGATTTTTACTACAAAGTTCTTAAGTTTAGTGATATATTAGATATATCAGATTATAAGTGGTTATTTTTTTTACCCTTCGCGTTCATATTTCACTGTGTTTGTTGCATTTTTTTAAATATGTGGATGGAGAGGGGGTGTGACGTTCATATGCTGTCAATATTCAGTGTTTTATCCTTCATAGTTAATATTGTAAACCCCACATTCTTTATTTTCATGTACATTCTGGGTGTCTCATTCAGTAAAAAAACATGTAAAATTTAGGGATGTCCGATAACGGCTTTTTGCCGATATCCGATATGCCGATATTGTCCAACTCTTTAATTACCGATACCGATATCAACCGATATATACAGTCGTGGAATTAACACATTATTATGCCTAATTTGGACAACCAGGTATGGTGAAGATAAGGTACTTTTAAAAAAAATGAATCAAATAAAATAAGATAAATAAATTAAAAACATTTTCTTGAATAAAAAAGAAAGTAAAACAATATAAAAATAGTTACATAGAAACTAGTAATTAATGAAAATTTGTAAAATTAACTGTTAAAGGTTAGTATTATTAGTGGACCAGCAGCACGCACAATCATGTGTGCTTACGGACTGTATCCCTTGCAGACTGTATTGATATATATTGATATATAATGTAGGAACCAGAATATTAATAACAGAAAGAAACAACACTTTTGTGTGAATGAGTATAAATGGGGGAGGGAGTTTTTTTGGGTTGGTGCACTAATTGTAAGTGTATCTTGTGTTTTTTATGTGGATTTAATAAAAATAAAAAAATAAAAAAAATGATACTGATAATAGAAAAAACGATACAGATAATTTCCGATATTACATTTTAACGCATTTATAGGCCGATAATATCGGCAGACCGATATTATCGGACATCTCTAGTAAAATTCCATTCCGCCTTTTTAAAGCGGTTTGTCATAACGTTTTTAGCTTTCAATCAGACATTATTGTGAGGTTTTGTATTAGTGCTCCTAAAACTCAGATATACCGTCCAACAGACACATTTTTCTCTAAATAACTCAAAATAATTGCCCGGGCCTGATCTAAAACATTCATTTACAATCCAACAAATTTACCCCCGCACTTAAAGAGCATTTGTGAATAAGCGACGACGAGAGATTATCATCACACTTCAACTTCTCTAACATGTAAATGCTGCCTCTTTGCTCGGTCGGCATTGCTGAAGACAATCTGTTCTTAATTGGATAAAAAGATTGATAAATACATGTAAACTAGGAAATAAATGTTTATATACTACATTACCCAGATGCTATAATACAGGGGTGTCCAAACTTTTTCCACTGAGGGCCGCACACTGAAAAATCAAAGCAAGTGGGGGCCATTTTGATATTTTTTTATTTTAAAAACCAATACAATATATGGATAAAAAAGATACATTTAGGCCTCCACTCAGACTTGATCCCGGGGACCCCAAAAGGTTTTGGTCCAAAAAAATATTACAAATGTGTCATTATTCAGTATTATTATTATTATTATTATTCAAGGTTTAAATCTCTAGATCAACATTAGGTTTATCAGTCAATATAATGCTTTTAAAGATTTAAGTTGTATGCCATTTTTGTCAAGGAAACCCGTGTTTTTTAATGCAAAAAAACACAAAATATGCAATATTTTCCCCTGATAAAATTTTAAAGTGGAATATTTGAGATTATATAATAATTGGAGTCTTAAAAAGGTCAATAACTCACAACAACATTGATTTTAATTCATTATTTTTTTGAGCAATGACACTTAAAAAAAAAATAGTCCCACTTAAATGATTGGGGATCCAAAAGGGTACTGCTCAGTAAAGTTTAAAAAAATAAATCCAACATTTTTTTAAACTTTTACCACAATAGTCTCAAGATCAACTTCAGATCTATCCGTCAATTATACGTTTTATTGTTGTTTATGTCTTTTGTTTGTTCTTTTTAGGCCCTTCTTTAAAAAACTTTGTTTTTTAAATGGCAACCAAAAAATATACAACATTTTCCCCCAAAAAATATCTCAAAGTGGAATATTTAATGTGAAGTAAATGGAGCCTTGAATAGGTCAATAATTCATAATGACATTGATTTTGATTCATTATTATTTTTTAAAGAAATAAAACAGCCTGCATGGCAGCTTTGTGTTATTAGAGTAAATAATGCAACATTTTCTTGTTACATTTCACCTGTTTGCTCTTTTATACCACTTTTTATGTTTTTTTTCATCATATTTTTAGAATGTGCCGTGGGGCCGCTAAAAAATTACCTGCGGGCCGCAAATGGCCCCCGGGCTGCACTTTGGACACCCCTGCTATAATATATCATTTTTATACTTGGCAAAGGGTCTGGTTAATGCTGAATGAGCAGTTTGGTCCTCACCACTATTACTGTGCTGGGCTAACAAGCACCTGGTCAAAATAAATAAAACCATTTCTAGCTTCATTTCATGGATCCAATCTTGGTAAGACTTCAGTTTTTGCAGTGTACAAAAGTATCCGTCCTTTCTACAAGTGTGGTCACAGTCTCAAATCCTGTGAACGATGCAATGCTTTTAATGTGATATACTCCTGTCTTGGCGATCCAACCATCGAGTTTCTTCTGTTAGTGAGCTGAATTGTGGAATATACAGCAAGGAACACTGATTTTAGGTATTTGACGTTGCATTGCACAAACCTGGGATCCCAGCATCCATCCTGTTTGTAATAATCCTCAAGATCCTCAGTTTCCAGAAGGACTTTTGGTCCCAGTCTGACTCGGTGCTCCTTAAAGAGCTCCTGCAGCTTCAAAGCCAGGACAGTCCGCTCTGTTGCCCGTGCTCAGGCTACTCAGTCGAGGCAGCAGCCGATCCCTTTGTGTCCAATTTGGCAGATTCTCCAGTTCCATGCGATATTTGCTCGCCTCAATGGATTTCTGCTGGATTTCCAGTATGTCCCTCCACCTCGGCTTCATCCATAGTCTCTACTGACACGTGTGTCGGGTCTTGGCAGCTCATGGGCGACACCACTTTCTGACGGTTGTCCAGCGGGACGGTGGTGGGGGAACAGCGGTAAAAGTGGCTGCTGGAGACAAGTGGACTGGAAGTGAAAATGGTTCCAGGAGGGTCTATGCAGATGGTGGGGAGGGTGCAGTGGCGAGACGGGTTGAGGCGGTGGGATCGCCCCCCCGCCGGACGCTCGCAGCGCCGGCCTTGTGGTAGACGAAGGCAGTCTTTACAGGACTGGTAGGAGGGTTTGACTTTTAAAGGGTTGCCTGTGCTCGCGCTGTCCTGAATGGATGAATAACACAACAGCAGTCAACAACATGGAATAGAAATCATTATAATCATTTATGTCTGAAAAATTTCAATGTTTCTTCCTTTTTGAAGACAAATGTGAAATTGTTGTACTAAATTACAACAAAATGACATTTATACAAACTGAGAAAAAAATATTTTTTACAATATTTTATCAAAAAAAATCAGAGGGGAAAAATATACACAATTAGACTAAAAATTAAATGTACACCACTTAATAAAAAAAACAAAAAAAATATAAACTGAATTTAAGAACATATTTCATATTAACTTTGTCTGACAAAACTACGTGAATAAATAATTTACACAAAATATAAGGAAATAAATATTTATAAAAACTTTAAGGACTTTTTTTATGACTAATAACCAATAAATTACCAATAAATTATGTGTGCTACATGTAAGGAAAACATCTATACAAAATTTAAGTATTATATTTTAAATGTATGACTAAAAATACTTACATTGACCAATAAATAATGCATACCAAATAGAAGGAAACAATATTTATAATCTTGAATTTAAGGAAGACATGTGACAAAAATACTTAAATTGACCATTAATGTCTACTAAATATAAGGAACAAATATTTATATTAAATTTAAGGACTTTTATTTTTTTAATGTGGGACTAAAAATACTTAAATTGACCAATAAATTATGTAAAGTAAATATAATGATAAAGAATGTATACAAAATTTAAGAAATATTTTTCAAAATGTGTGATGAATTGACCAATAAATAATGTATACCAAATAGAAAGAAAAAATATTTATACAACATTTTTTCATCTTGAATTTAAGGAAAACATGTGACAAAAATACTTAAATTGACAATTAATGTCTACTAAATATAAGGAACAAATATTTATATTAAATTTAAGGACTTTTGTTTTTTTAATGTGTGACTAAAAATACTTAAATTGACCAATAAATAATGTAAAGTAAATATAATGATAAAGTATGTATACAAAATTTAAGGAATATTTTTCAAAATGTGTGATGAATTGACCAATAAATAATGTATACCAAATAGAAGGAAAAAATATTTATACAACATTTTTTTCATCTTGAATTTAAGGAAAACATGTGAGAAAAATACTCAAATTGACCATTCATGTATACTAAATATAAGGAACAAATATTAATATCAAATTTAAGGACCTTTATTTTTTTAATGTCGAACTAAAATACTTATATTGACCAATAAATAATGTATACCAAATAGAAGGAAAAAATATTTATACAACATTTTTTCATCTTGAATTTAAGGAAAACATGTGACAAAAATACTCAAATTGACCATTAGTGTATACTAAATATAAGGAACAAATATTAATATCAAATTTAAGGACCTTTATTTTTTTAATGTGTGACTAAAAATACTGAAATTGACCAATAAATAATGTAAAGTAAATATAATGATAAAGAATGTATACAAAATTTAAGGAATATTTTTCAAAATGTGTGATGAATTGACCAATAAATAATGTATACCAAATAGAAGGAAAAAATATTCATACAACATTTTTTCATCTTGAATTTAAGGAAAACATGTGACAAAAATACTCAAATTGACCATTAATGTATACTAAATATAAGGAACAAATATTTATATCAAATTTAAGGACCTTTATTTTTTTAATGTGGGACTAAAAATACTTAAATTGACCAATAAATAATGTAAAGTAAATATAATGATAAAGTACGTATACAAAATTTAAGGAATATTTTTCAAAATGTGTGATGAATTGACCAATAAATAATGCATACCAAATAGAAGGAAACAATATTTATAAAACATTTTTTAATCTTGAACTTAAGGAAAACGTGAGAAAAAAAATACTTAAATTGACCATTAATGTATACTAAATATAAGGAACAAATATTTATATTAAATTTAAGGACTTTTATTTTTTTAATGTGGAACTAAACATACTTAAATTGAACAATAAATAATGAAAAGTAAATCAAATTAAAAAGTATTTATACAAAATTTAAGGAATATTTTTCAAAATGTGTGATCAAATACTTTATTTGATCAATAAATAATGCATACCAAATAAAGGAAAAAATATTTGTACAAAATGTTTTTAGCTTGAATTTAAGAAAAACGTGACAAAAAAAACAACTCAAATTGACCATTAATGTATACTAAATATAAGGAACAAATATTTATATTAAATTTAAGGACTTTTATTTTTTTAATGTGGGACTAAACATACTTAAATTGAACAATAAATAATGAAAAGTAAATCAAATTAAAAAGTATTTATACAAAATTTAAGGAATATTTTTCAAAATGTGTGATCAAATACTTTATTTGATCAATAAATAATGCATACCAAATAAAGGAAAAAATATTTGTACAAAATGTTTTTAGCTTGAATTTAAGAAAAACGTGACAAAAAAAACAACTCAAATTGACCATTAATGTATACTAAATATAAGGAACAAATATTTATATTAAATTTAAGGACTTTTATTTTTTTAATGTGTGAAAACAAATATTTACACAAAATATAATGGACATTATTTCAAAATGTGTGACTAAAAATACTTAAAATGACCAAATAATTATACATTCTAAATATAAGGGAAAAAAATGTATACTACATTTAAGGACATTTATTTTCTTAAATGTGTGACTAAAAATAATTACATTGACCAATGAATATTGTATACTGAATATAACAAAAAAATATTTACACAAAATGTTATGACATTTTCAAAATGTGAGACTTAAAATATTCTAAATCACCAATAAATAATACATACTAAGTAGAAGGTAAACAATATTTATACAAAGATTTAAGGACATCTTTTAAAAATTTGTGACTAAAAATACTTAAATTGACCAATAATGTACAGTAAATAAAAAGAACAAATATTGATACATTAGGGACATTTAAAAAAATATGTGACGAAAAATAAAACATTTTACCAATAAATAATGTATACTAAATATAAGAAAAAATATTCATAAAAAATTGTAAGGACAATTTTTCATCTTAAATTCAAGTAAAATGTGTGATATTGTGGATTTGACAACATTAAATTTAATCTTTATCGAATTTAACCCCAAATATATTTAAACTAAATAGAAAAATAAAAAAAAGTTAAAAAGTTTTTTACACTGTGTTTTGACAAAACTAGTCCAAAAATATTTACAACAATTTAACACTGTTTAAAAAGTTCTCGGAAATTTGAAATTAAATTTGAGTAAATCCATTCACTGTAGATCAGTGGTTCTCAAAGTTTTTCCACCAAGTCCCACCTCAGAAAACACTTGGCTCTCCAAGTACCACCAAAATGACCGACATTAAAACACAGTAGCGCAGTAGGCGAAAGTATTCATTAAAACCGTTTAACAGGTATATTTTCTATTTTTTCCACAGTTTGAACAGTAACACTGTGTTTGAATATAGGAAACTAAAACACTGTCATTTAATCAAGTGATTATTTGGCGTGCACAGATGGAGCCCGCATACCACGGTTTGGCAACCACTGCTGTATATTGTTATGATAACAGGAAGTGTACATTCAAATACTGTAAAGGAGTTTCAACTTACGTCAAAGGCAGCCGGGCAGCTGCGCTTGGCAGCTAGCCGGTTGCTGTTGTTGGTGTTCAAGTTGGCGAAGCCTAACCGACTTTCTTCCCCGGCTCTCTTCCCCTCGGAATGAGCGGAGGCTTGAGCGAGGGCGGCCATCTCCGCCTCCTCCTTCTTGGCCTCTTCTTCGTCCTCCTCCTCCAGCGTGCTGAACTCCAGCCTCAGCCTCATGTCCTCCAGGGGGTCGAGGCGCCCGCACGTCTGCGCGGCCGTGCCCTCGCCCGGCAACGCCAAATGAGCCATGGGGAAGCCCTCGTCCTCCAGGAGGGCGTCTCGCTCCACGTCTTCGATCTCGATGAAGACCCTCTCCATGCCGAGGAGAGGCGGGCCCCGCACTGGGGTGGAGGGCTCGCTGTCTAAGGCCGAG
This sequence comes from Entelurus aequoreus, assembly GCF_033978785.1. Classification (NCBI taxonomy): domain Eukaryota; kingdom Metazoa; phylum Chordata; class Actinopteri; order Syngnathiformes; family Syngnathidae; genus Entelurus; species Entelurus aequoreus. Next base: position 696,582 of record NC_084751.1, read on the forward strand.
TCCGACAGGCGTCTGAAGTAGTAGTTGTAGTTGAGGGAGTCCAGGGGTTCCATCTCCAGACCTCTGCAGGGAGACGCCTCACAGCCCCCCCAGGCTTCCTCCTCTCCCTCCTGGCCTGAACACTGGCTGGAAGACGGACGCTCGTCTGAGCCGTCCTCATCGCTTCCTGGCCTCCATAGCTTGTTGTGCCGCTGCTTACTGGGAAGTCAAACGAGTGGCAGCAGCTGCGGGTTTGCAGTAATGAAGTCTGAAGCAAAAAAACCTACCTCGCGTCCAAAATTCCCTCATATTCCGCCAGCTGCCTCATGAAAGCGGCGTTGGGCTGAGCGACGCCTCGTTTCTGCTTGACAAAGTTGTACGCTTTCTCCAGGGGCCAGCCGTACTCCTTCATAGCGTAGGCGATAACAGTGGAAGCGGAGCGGCTCACGCCCATCTTACAGTGCACCAGGCACTTGGAACTGTTCTTCCTGTGAAGCAAAACACACATTATGATGATTATTAGGTAGGGCTGGGTAACTTCCACATTTGATGAAGCTTTGTGTCTATCTACCACCACTACTGTTCTCTGTTTATTTGTTACTGACTGTGGCAGGACACCTCTGCCTCTGTTTCACTTTATGTTGCTGGTAAATAATATGGTTGTAGTAGTAGGCTGAAGTTAAATTATTTAGTATGCACTAATTAAAAGGGGCAGAGCTTTAAGAGACATTTTAGCTTTTATATTTTTATAAGATACACTACCGTTCAAAAGTTTGGGGTCACCCAAACAATTTTGTGGAATAGCCTTCATTTCTAAGAACAAGAATAGACTGTCGAGTTTCAGATGAAAGGTCTCTTTTTCTGGCCCTTTTGAGCGTTTAATTGACCCCACAAATGTGATGCTCCAGAAACTCAATCTGCTCAAAGGAAGGTCAGTTTTGTAGCTTCTGTAACGAGCTAAACTGTTTTCAGATGTGTGAACATGATTGCACAAGGGTTTTCTAATCATCAATTAGCCTTCTGAGCCAATGAGCAAACACATTGTACCATTAGAACACTGGAGTGATAGTTGCTGGAAATGGGCCTCTATACACCTATGTAGATATTGCACCAAAAAGCAGACATTTGCAGCTAGAATAGTCATTTACCACATTAGCAATGTATAGAGTGTATTTCTTTAAAGTTAAGACTAGTTTAAAGTTATCTTCATTGAAAAGTACAGTGCTTTTCCTTCAAAAATAAGGACATTTCAATGTGACCCCAAACTTTTGAATGGTAGTGTATATTTTTTGTAAGAACCACAATTAATAAATATATTTCAGTGAATAACTTATTGTTCAAATCTGTATATAAATATGTACATAAAGTGTTGTAATTATATTGTAAAATGGATGGATGGATGGACGTTTAAAACAAAACTCTTATTATTAATTAGTAAGTATACATTTTTTGAGCCTTTTTAGAGAAAATCATATCATTGTAGTAAATTATGTAAATTACTCGATGATGTCATGGTGACCACTCCCATAGCCACGCCCCCACCACCACAAGTATCTTCGCAGTTTATGGGAAACACTGTAATGTCATTTGTGCCTTCCTTGGGTGAAGCCAGGTTTACAGCTATGTTGTGACATGTTGTTATTATGCGGTTTGTTACTTATGTCAAGTAAGTGAAGTGAATTATATTTATATAGTGCTTTTTTTCTAGTGACTCAAAGCGCTTTACATAGTGAAAGCCAATATCTAATTTACATTTAAACCAGTGTGGGTGGCACTGGGAGCAGGTGGGTAAAGTGTCTTGACTAGGATGGCGGAAGCGGGGATCGAACCTGGAACCCTCTAGTTGCTGGCACGGCCACTCTACCAACCGAGCTATACCGCCCATATGTATGTTATGTTGCAGCTAGTTTTGTCAATTTGTTCTGGCCTGAAATAAATTGGCCCTTTGAAACATATCTTTGTCTTTGTGTGTTGTATGTAGAGCACATTGCTTAGCAGAGTTCAGTCGTGCAAATGCATGTCAAGTAGATCAACAGATTGTATTATTCTCCAGTGCAATAACAGTACTGAAATGAAGGCTAAAAGGGCATTAATGGGAGCCTTAAAAAAAAAAGAAAAACAAGAAGTAACTAAATACTGTATTTTTCGGACTATAAGTCGCAGTTTTTTTCATAGTTTGGCCGGGGGTGCGACTTATACTCAGGAGCGACTTATGTGTGAAATTATGAACACATTACCGTAAAATATCAAATAATATTATTTAGCTCATTCACGTAAGAGACTAGACGTATAAGATTTCATGGGATTTAGCGATTAGGAGTGACAGATTGTTTGGTAAACGTATAGCATGTTCTATATGTTATAGTTATTTGAATGACTCTTACCATAATATGTTACGTTAACATACCAGGCACGTTCTCAGTTGGTTATTTATGCCTCATATAACGTACACTTATTCAGCCTGTTGTTCACTATTCTTTATTTATTTTAAATTGCCTTTCAAATGTCTATTCTTGGTGTTGGCTTTTAGCAAATACATTTCCCCAAAAAATGCGACTTATACTCCAGTGCGACTTATATGTTTTTTTCCTTCTTTATTATGCATTTTCGGCCAGTGCGACTTATACTCCGGAGCGACTTATACTCCGAAAAATACGGTAATTACTTTTCACAGTAACGCATTACTTTGGGGTGTAAGTAACTGAGTTAGTAACTGAGTTACTTTTGAAATAAAGTAACTAGTAACTGTAACTAGTTACTGGTTTTCAGTAACTAACCCAACACCGACGACTACAACGTGTCAAAGTGTGCACGTGTCACCTGGCTTTGACAATGAAGTTGTAGGTGTCGTTCCAGTGGGCCAGCAGGTCGGTGTCGTCCTCGTCGTAAACGCGGACATTGTGATAGGAGAACATCCCTGGGAAGAAGTTGTCAATCTCTCTGGTCACGTTTAGAATATAGCCCACTCTGGAACAAACAGAAAAATCAATAACTTTTGCCGGAGTTTGCTGCATGGAGTAATTCAAACCCGGGAGTTGCGGATCCTTACCCACAATCACGCAGTTCTTCTAGGTTGGAAGCGTTCCATTCCGAGCCCTACACAAGCAAAAGCACTTTGTCAGAGTGACTGCAAAATTGTGGCGAAAGACTGCGAGTGACAATTCTCACCAAATAGACATGGTCAAAGATGAGTGTAGCCTTGTCCATCTGTCCCAGGATCAGCAGCATCTCGTTATCAATGAACTCCTTGTATTCGGTCAGGTTACAACTCATGTGCTTCTCCAGCTCCGTGCGGATCTGAGGAGAACGCAGGAAACATGAGGTCATAGCTGTATGCTTTATAATATACTTCTACCAAGGATTACTTCTTTATTAGTTGGATTCCACTTTATTGCCACTGCATATGTCACAGCAACAAGGTGACAAAATACATGCTGCATATAAGAGGACGTGCATGTATAAACAGTATGACATGCATGTGAATATACAAAAGCACTAGTATTTACATGTTTTTCACAATAGTGGAATAATCGGAGTATGAACACTTACAGTATATATACTGTAGATGTGCAATATAACTGTATTAAGTGCAGCATTTTAACGTACAGGTCAAAATAGTACAGAAGGATGGTACTCATTGTTATCCCATTGGGTTGAGTTTTTCCTTGCCCTGATTGGGATCTGAGCCGAGGATGTCGTTGTGGCTTGTGCAGCCCTTTGAGACACTGGTGATTTAGGGCTATATAAGTAAAACATTGATTGATTGATTGATTGACTGTACATTAGGGATGTGAATCTTACAACAACTCACAATTCCATCCCGATTCTTGGGCAAACGATTCGATTCAGAATCGATTATTTGGTATGAAAATTATAATACCCTTTTCAAAACAGGTTACAGGTTAAAAAAAAGCTCTTCTTGGCGGCTTGACGCATGACGAATACCAGTGATCAACCTTTTCGAGCCCAAGATCCCTGGTCTCAGCCAAAAACCAAAGCAAGATCTACACCTGCGTCAAATATATATATATATATATATATATATATATATATATATATATATATATATATATATATATATATATATATATATATATATATATATATATATATATATATATATATATATTCAATGCATTTTCTTTATTTTCATGACTATTTACATTGTAGATTGTCACTGAAGGCATCAAAACTATGAATGAACACATGTGGAGTTATGTACTTAACAAAAATTGGTGAAATAACTGAAAACATGTTTTATATTCTAGTTTCTTCAAAATAGCCACCCTTTGCACACTCTTGGCATTCTCTCAATGAGCTTCAAGCACACCTGTGAAGTGAAAACCATTTCAGGTGACTACCTCTTGAAGCTCATGGAGAGAATGCCAAGAGTGTGCAAAGCAGTAATCACAGCAAAGGGTGGCTATTTTGAAGACACTAGAATATAAAACATGTTTTCAATTATTTCACCTTTTTTTTGTGTTAAGTACATAACTCCACATGTGTTCATTCATAGTTTTGATGCCTTCAGTGACAATCTACAATGTAAATAGTCATGAAAATAAAGAAAACGCATTGAATGAGAAGGTGTGTCCAAACTTTTGGCCTGTACTGTATGTACACACACACTCATACATATTGTTTTATTGGGAAAAAAAATAAAAATAAAATATAAATATATATAATTTTTTTATTTTTTTTATTTTTTTTAAACAAAACTTTGTGTCGTTATTATTGGCTGATATCAACATTTTGGCTTTTTCCTCATTGTATTTCTTGATGTATTCCCAATTTTTGCCGGTGTTTTTTGTTAAGTGCCTAGGGCCGATGGCAAACGAGTTTTCTTTTGTATTATTTTTTTATGAATTAAGTAACATTTATGACAACCTTTTCCCAAAACACAATATAGAATGTGAGATATAACAGGATAATGCATACATTTATCATTTGTTTTCAAAACGCTTACAAAAAAGTGGGACCCCAAAAATTTACTGTGGGACCCCATTTTGAAAATTCCTAGCGCCAACACTGATGGAGTATTGGTGTGTGCAAAACAGCAGCAGGCGGCTGTGGCCTGCGGGCCGGTTTTAATACTAATCAAATATCATCCCGGGGGCCCTAGATCGTTCATTCACACATAGGTTCTAAGGTGTCCTATTATATCGCAAAGACGGTAATCATTTTGAGAATTTCCCCATTACAATTGACCAAAACTATTGATTAAATACATATTGAATTAAATTTTCAAATTGTAAATATTTTTGACATACCGGTACAATATATACAAATTAAATGCTCAGGTTTTTAAAACATTTTTAGGGGAATTATAGCCTTATATAAGGAAAAAACTATATTTTATATATTACATTGCATATGAAAATTGCACACAATAAACTGCACTTCATCTAATTTTACTGCTGCTATTTTTTTGGTACATAACTTTCATTCTATTGTGTTAACTATATCTGCACAATTGGCAGCAATTTCGATAAAATATTTAACACTTTGTGTCATGGCTTCTGTTTGTGTCACATTCTTAAAATCAATTTCTTGCAGTATGTTAAGTAAAACAAAAAAAAGTCAAACATCACACAGTTTAAAAAAACAAACCTTCCCTGCCACTGAGTGAGGGTCTCATACCTCCTTGGAAGTGATGTTATCCAAGTCTTGAAACATCATGATGCTGCGTAGCTTGGCTTTAATGAGACACTCAGTTTGCTCCCTTTCAGTCGGCCTGCACCAAATGACACAAAATCAGAGCTGCCCTTTCAATAAAAAGCAGTGTCAGTCCATTTTTCACACCAAGAGAGAAAGGCCAACATGCTCAACCTTAATAATGTTTCATACTGTATTAAGTATGTATTTTTTATTTTTATTTTAATTATTTAAAAAAAAAAATAAAAAAAAAAAAAATTTAACACCAAGAGAGAAAGGCCAACATGCTCAACCTTAATAATGTTTCATACTGTATTAAGTATGTATTTTTATTATTATTTTTTTTTAATTATTTAAAAAAAAAAAAAAAATTTACACCAAGAGAGAAAGGCCAACCTGCTCAACCTTAATAATGTTTCATCTGTATTAAGTATGTATTTTTTTGTATTTTTTATTTTTTTTATTATTTAAAAAATAAAAATAAAAATACAAAAAATCAATTTTTCACACCAAGAGAGAAAGGCCAACATGCTCAACCTTAATAATGTTTCATACTGTATTAAGTATGTATTTTTTTTATTTTTTTTTCAATTATTTAAAAAAAAAAAAAAAATCAATTTTTCACACCAAGAGAGAAAGGCCAACATGCTCAACCTTAATAATGTTTCATACTGTATTAAGTATGTATTAATTATTTAAAAAATAAAATTAAAAAAATCAATTTTTCACACCAAGAGAGAAAGGCCAACATGCTCAACCTTAATAATGTTTCATACTGTATTATGTATTTTTTTTTTTTTTTTTTAATTTTTTAATTATTTAAAAAAAAATTAAAAAAAATAAAAATCTATTTTTCACACCAAGAGAGAAAGGCCAACATGCTCAACCTTAATAATGTTTCATACTGTATTAAGTATGTATTTTTTATTTTATTTTTATTATTTAAAAAAAATAAAAATAAAAAATAAAAAAAATCTATTTTTCACACCAAGAGAGAAAGGCCAACATGCTCAACCTTAATAATGTTTCATACTGTATTAAGTATGTATTTTTTATTTTATTTTTATTATTTTAAAAAAAATAAAAATAAATAAATAAATAAATCTATTTTTCACACCAAGAGAGAAAGGCCAACATGCTCAACCTTAATAATGTTTCATACTGTATTAAGTATGTATTTTTAATTTTATTTTTATTATTTAAAAAAAAAATAAAAAAAAAATCTATTTTTCACACCAAGAGAGAAAGGCCAACATGCTCAACCTTAATAATGTTTCATACTGTATTAAGTATGTATTTTTATTTTTTTATTTTTTTTAAAATTATTTAAAAAAAATTTTTAAAAAAAAAATCAATTTTTCACACCAAGAGAGAAAGGCCAACCTGCTCAACCTTAATAATGTTTCATACTGTATTAAGTATGTACAGTATATGTGTCCTACCGGTCCACAAACATGGTGGGGGAATCTGGCCGGGTGGTCTCCAGGTCAGTCATAGCGTTCCACTCGTTGATGCAGCTCTGCTCTGACGCCACGCAGCTCTCGTAGAAGGCCATCCATGTGAGAGCGATGCCACCCGGGAAGTAGTTCAAGCGGCGCGACACCTCGCATGCCTTGTGGAGCACCTGCAGGGCAGACCTACAGAGAGAAAAAAGAACAAACAGTATGAAAAAGGTTGCAAAATTTAAGAAAAAAATCGCATTTTTCGAGATATAACAGGACTTTAATGTTGTTGAAAAAACCTTTGGCAGGCCAATTTTTTGTAAAAGGAACAATATTTAGTATTTAAATTCAGTAGAATTTTCCATCCATCCATCCATTTTTTATCGCTTGTCCCTATAGGGGTCGCTGGAGCCTATTCCAGCTGCGCCCGGGCATAAAGGCATTTTCCATGCACACCTATTTCTGTTGTGCCACTGAAGCCACGCCCCCTTTATCGTTCATCACATGCATGCGCATGTGGTAGGAATTTCATTTTACATTTTAAATGGGAGTAATCATAGTGGATTGGCTACAGGGAATTGGATTATTTTATTTTACTTTATCTTCAGTTCAGTTTATTCATTTATAGCACATTTAAAAACAACCCCAGCGGACCAAAAGTGTTTTACAGACTTAAAACTAATTAGTACAAAACAGTGTCAAATGTATAAAAATACTACAATAGCAATTGTATCTTAAAAAAATGTGAGAAAAAGATATCACGTAACAATAGTCAGTAAGTAAATAAAATATATAAAAATAAGAAATAAATAACAAAAATATATACTGCCAAACTGGATTCGAACGCCGGGGAAAAATGTGTTTGACGATCAATGACTAAAGTTTTATTCACAAATAAATCAAGGTTTACAACATTTTTATATTTTATTACTTTTATAATACAGAAAAAATACATACAAATTCAAATGCATTGTGGGTCTTTATTTTTGCATATATAGGTCAAAATTACCCAATTTTTAATGCATGTGTGCTGATAAAATTAAACAAATTAATAAAAAAATAATTGCTTACTTGTTTTTTATGTTTGCATATGGAGGTCAAAATTACCCCTTTTTTAATGCATGTGTGCTGATAAAATTAAACAGATAAACACATAATCAAATAATTAAAAAAATAATTGCTTACTTGTTTTTTATGTTTGCATTCGTAGGTCAAAATTACCCCTTTTTTAAATGCATGTGTGCTGATAAAATTAAACAAATAAACACAAAAAAATAAATAAATAAATGATTGCTTTCTTGTTTTTTATGTTTGTATATGGAGGTTAAAATGACCCAAGTTTTGATGCAAATAAACACATAAACAAATCAATAAAAAAATAATTGCTTTCTCGTTTTTTATGTTTGCATATGGAGGTCAAAATTACCCATTTTTAAGGCATGTGTGCTGATAAAATTAAACAAATAAACAAATTCATAAAAAAATTATTGCTTTCTTGTTTTTTTATATTTGCATACGGAGGTCAAAATTACCCATTTTTAATGCATGTGTGCTGATAAAATTAAACAAATTCATAAAAAAATAATTGCTTTCTTGTTTTTATGTTTGCCTACGGATGTCAAAATTAACCAATTTTTAATGCATGTGTGCTGATAAAATTAAACAAATAAACACATAAACAAATACAAAAATAAAATAATTGCTTACTTGTTTTTTATGTTTGCATATGGAGGACAAAATTACCGAATTTTTAATGCATGTGTGCTGATAAAATTAAACAAACAAACACATAAACAAATAAATAAGTAAATCATTGCTTTCTTGTTTTTTATGTTTGCATATGGAGGTCAAAATTACCCATTTTTAATGCATGTGTGCTGATGAAACTAAACAAATAAATTCATAAAAAAAAGAATTGCTTTCTTGTTTTTATGTTTGCATACGGAGGTCAAAATTACCCAATTTTTAATGCATGTGTGCTGATAAAATTAAACAAATAAACACATAAACAATTAAAAAAATAAAATAATTGCTTACTTGTTTTTTATGTTTGCATACGGAGGTCAAAATTACCCAATTTTTAATGCATGTGTGCTGATAAAATTAAACAAACACATAAACAAATAAATAAAAAAATTATTACTTACTTGTTTTTTATGTTTGCATATGGAGGTCAAAATTACCCCCTTTTTTTAATGCATGTGTGCTGATAAAATTAAACAAATAAACAAATTCAAAAAATAAAAAAATGCTTTCTTGTTTTTTATGTTTGCATATGGAGGTCAAAATTACCCAAGTTTTGAGGCATGTGTGCTGATAAAATTCAACAAATAAACACAAACAAATAAAAAAAATAAAAAATTGCTTTCTTGTTTTTTATGTTTGCATATGGAGGTCAAAAATATAAATTTTTAATACATGTGTGCTGATAAAATTAAACAAGTAAACAAACAAATCAATAAAAAAATCATTGCTTTCTTGTTTTTTATGTTTGCATACAGAGGTCAAAATTACCCCTTTTTTTAATGCACGTGTGCTGATAAAATTAAACAAATAAACACAAACAAATAAACAAATAAATAATTAATGTCTTGTTTTTTATGTTTGCATATGAAGGTCAAAATTACCCAAGTTTTGATGCATGTGTGCTGATAAAATTAAACAAATACATTCCTAAAAAAATTATTGCTTTCTTAATTTTTATGTTTGCATATGGAGGTCAAAATTACCCAAGTTTTTATGCACGTTTTCTGATAAAATTGAATATAAATACATAAACAAATACATAAAATGTCATTGAATGGTTGATTTCTATGTTTGCATACAAATGTCAAACAGCAGCTATAATTATGAAAGCTTGCAAGAAAATTTAAAAGAAAAAAAAATGGTGGTTTGCAATGCTGAAAACTGACCAGCAGATGGCACTGTGATTGCATCAGAACATCAAACACTGTATTTAACAGTAGTGCAGGTGAATTGCTAACAGACAAAACACATGTTTACATAAAAAAGGGGGATGGACATACAATTCAGAAAAATGGAAGAGACATAAGAAAATATTGGTATACTATACATGCACTGTACATTTTTATCTACAGTAAAGGATTAAAAACTAATATTGTTTCTCCCTTCCAGAAATCCATAAAGTGACTCACCACATGGCCTGCACCGACACAGGCTTGAAGACATGTGAGCGCCCCGCTGTGTTCACACTGAAGCCTCTGAAGGCCGAGAAGGAGAAAAAGAGGAGAACGAGAAGGAGGTGAAGAAGAGTGCGTACGTATGGGTTGTAAATACAGCAACATTGGGGCTTGTTCCTGGTACCATTCAACCTGTGGAACATTCCTCCAGTTTACAGAGACAATGTTACTAGGTCAGCAAGAACTGTTCTCACAGAGGGCGTGGGGAGGAGGAGGGGGGGGGGGGGGGGATTTGATCAACTTCTACGCCGCTGGAGGTCAGTAAAACGCACACATAATCAGATGCATGGCTTACCCATCGCCATCTAAGTGGATGTTGGTGTCGCTCCACAGGGGCAGCACCATCCCGATGGAGCAGCTTTTCCTGGAAGGAGGTACATGTTAGACAGACTCTTGGTAATTAGATGAAGATGTCCACAATTGGGTTTAAAGTACCTGTCTTTGTTAGTGAAATCCATTCCCAGGAGGATGTTCTCCTCCGTATCCTGATGGCCACTGGTGTAGATCACCACCATGTATCGAACTCGCTCCGACCAGCCGCTTTCCAGCCGCACAGCCTAAGAAATAAGTTTATTGTAAACACACATCGCTTGTATTTCCACACAGGTTTATTTACTCATTTACAGAGAGTACCCAGACTAACATTTTTGCAAATCATATTTGTGGCGTCCCCAGTGGGTTTCATGCATGCTTGCATCAAAGTTTTATCATTACAATAGAACCTTGATTTACCAGCCTTCACATTTGCAAACATTTCAGATTCGGAACTTTTAAATCGAGCCAAATATGCCTCTGTGTACGAACGCTGCTATCATTCATTTTGTGTGCCGCCACATGCTGCTCAGGACACTACTAGTCACTACTACTTGCCTTTTCTGTGTTTTTTGTTGACAAGTTTGCTAACTTAATATGAGTTCCAAAAAGACAACAGAGCAGTGTGGAAAAGAGGGGGGGGATTTTTTTATTTTTTTTAAAAAGTCGTTTTTAAGAGCAGTTTTAAGACCCACCTTTTTGATTTGGCTTTTACCTGATATTAATTATTTTATTGAAGTCATTTGCATTTTACTTTTTATCCTATTAGTTATGCAAGATTGTATTTAGTTATATTTATTTACTGTATATTCATTTTATTTTTATCTTTTTTTTTTCTTCTTTCTATTAATCTTTATATGTCTTGTCAGAATAATTGTATCTAAGTTATGACAAAACTTTGTGATACATTGAGTTCCCGGCGAGAAGACAAAAGCTATCTTTAATCCTACCAAGCAGAAGGCTTGTAAAACTCCACTGTGTAGGATGGGAAGCAACATGAAGGTGTTCTGTTTCTTTCATGTTAATCAACAGAAAGATATTGTCTTGACCCAAGAACTACAAAGCGGAGAAGAAGCAGGGCCTGACTCCCCTCAAGGCGGCCTCTTCTTTGAACTGTTTTACGACATTTTCTGTGAAATGTTTACGACCCACGTCCCTTTGAAACAGCTGTTGCCATGTAATCAGGGAAAGTCCAAATAAAAGAACAATCTTTCGCCAGAGCGTGGTGGAACTGCACAAAGTGTACAGTCCAGACGTTGCTCCTCAAATTAAGCCAAATCAAATTCTGTCTCTGTTTAATTATTTGCTTCTTGTCTTGTTTAATAGATGTCATTAGTGTTTGAACCTGACAGTCTTACTTGTATTTTATTATTTACTCTACTCAAGGCTCTTATTATTTTACAAGTTTTATTATTTATATTTTTCCAACGTTCCTCAGATGAGCCATCTACCTCAGGGGTTATCGGCCATGCTTGTAGGAGCACTTTTGTGTCAGCGTCCTGGTGGCCATGGTCTGATGACCTCCTGGCGCAGATGGCTCCTGTGATAGTGTTTACTCACATGTCTCCTCTGTACTCAGCCATGCAATCATTTGTCCAAATAGTTGCATAGGTGTGTATGTTTTGTGTGTGTTTGTGTTTGGTATCTGTGTCCGTGCGTACGTATGTGATAATGGGGGATATGGGTCACCCGGGTATTGTTTTTAACTTTGTAAAGCACTTTGCGTTGCATTTCTTTTATGTATGAAAAGCGCTTTATAAATAAAGTTTGATTGATTGATTAATAGCGCTCACAAGCATGGATGAATCGGCAAAGCAGGCTTTGTACCAAAGCAAGTTTTAATTGAGATGAGAACAAACTTTTCTGGAAGAATATGCCAAAAGCATGTCTTGTTCAGCAGCGCCTCTTCCCGCACTCTTCCTTCATTCCCTTTGTCTGCTCTTTTCTCGTTTGCTCGTCTTTTGCCGATGTTAATGTAAGTGAATTCTACCTTTTTTAAATGTTTATTATTGCAGCCATATGGTTGTTAGAGTTAAGGATGTGTGTGCTTTCTGATCGTTTGTGAGGGCACCAAAGGGACGTCTGTGTGTATGTTGGCAGAGAAAGTTGATCCATCACCTCCTTGTTATGTTTCTTTGATTTACGGTACTGTCTAGCACTTTGTGTTGTGTTCAAACTGTACAAAACTTAAGTAAAATACGGACTCGTGTCGAGACTGGAATCCATTATTCATATTTACATTGTTTCTAATGGAGAAATTTGCTTCCCTTATCAAACTTTACGAACCTTGTTCAATAACTAAGTTCATAAATCGAGGTAGCACTGTATTAGATAAATGGTCAATGACTTATTGACTGATATTGCATGGCGGTCAATCCACTAAAAAGGTGTACCAAACTTCACAGTTATTCGACAAAACACCCTAAAATTACAGTGGTTTTTTTGTCGTTGTTGAGCGCATTAAGCATTGTGAGAAATTTCAAGTCCAAAAAGACATGAAACTTACTAGCTTTATGCGATCTTCTGAGCGCAGGATCTTAAACATGACCTGTAAGTGTTGAGGTAAGTCACCTAGAAGACAAAAATACATGTTTTTTTTTTAGTCCGCTTGAACGGTAAATGATAGATTTTCACTGTAAATACTTCATTTTGTAGCAAGCTAGTGAATTGGTTTCTTTCTAATAACAATAACTTCAATCGTGAGTGTTTTGTTTGTTTGTCCTACCCGCATGTTTGTGGTGGGTGGGGGTGCTGGGTGCGTCTGAGCTGCCGCCCTGCTGGAGGAAGAGGGCGGCGCCTTTGACCATGAAGAAGCTCTCGTTGAGGCTGAAGAGAGAAACACAGAAGGACAACGTTATGGATGCAGTGACGCAACCTAAAATAGACCATTCGTCAGCAGTGCGCCTTCTAATCCGGTGCGCCCTATGTTACATTAAGTCCCATTTATTGTCATCTACTGCCTCATTCTCAGCAGAATGCATGCCACAGATTGCAGAAATACCCTATCCACATGCATTGACAATACCTCAGTTTTTGTACATCCCACTTTTGGTCGGAAACAAAAATAAAAAATGTTTAAGTGTGGCCTGGTTTTTGTATAATGTCTAGTTTTTTTGCAACCAAATACTGAATATAACAAACTAGCCTGTTTTCCCTGCATATCATTTTGCGTAATTGAGTGCACTGAAAATTTGCCGACTGCAAAACAACCCACCATGTGTCATGGTTGTGCATGGTTGAGTTTGTCATGACCACAGGATGCAGAGATTGAAGGTGACGTGCAGGTAAAAGAGTTCAATTAAACTGGAAAAATAATCACAGGTAGCAAAGAGAAGGCTAGTGCACAGTATGTAGTGGCAGTAAGGTATGTGCCACAAAGGCAAACACTGACACAATACAATAAAAGAGCGCTGGCAAGGAGCAGCAGCTGAAACAAAATAAAAACATGTGCACTGACAGGAAACTCAACAGAAAGTGAAGAGAGTCCAACAGGAGCACCAGGACAGGAAATGGTGCGAAACCCCAAAAAATGTCATGCAGATCGTTACACCATAGGGCCAAACAATGTTGCGAGTGCCAGTACTTTGCTTAAAAACATTACTAAATTGAAGACAGAAGTCTTTAAAGGCCTACTGAAATTATTTTTTTTTATTTAAACGGGGATAGCAGATCCATTCTATGTGTCACACTTGATCATTTCGCGATATTGCCATATTTTTGCTGAAAGGATTTAGTAGAGAACATCGACGATAAAGTTCGCAACTTTTGGTCGCTGATAAAAAAAGCCTTGCCTGTGCCGGAAGTAGCGTGACGTCACAGGCTGAAGGGCTCCTCACATTTCCCCATTGTTTACAATGCAGCGAGAGCGATTCGGACGAGAAAGCGACGATTACCCCATTAATTTGAGCCAGGATGAAAGATTCGTGGATGAGGAAAGTGAGAGTGAAGGATTAGAGTGCAGTGCAGGACGTATCTTTTTTCGCTCTGACCGTAACTTAGGTACAAGCTGGCTCATTGGATTCCACACTTTCTCCTTTTTCTATTGTGGATCACGGATTTGTATTTTAAACCACCTCAGATACTATATCCTCTTGAAAATGAGAGTCGAGAACGTGAAATGGACATTCACAGTGACTTTTATCTCCACAACAATACATCGGTGAAGCACTTTAGCTACGGAGCTAACGTGATAGCATCGGCCTTAAATGCAGATAGAAACAAAATAAATAAACCCCTGACTGGAAGGATAGACAGAAGATCAACAATACTATTAAACCATGGACATGTAACTACACGGTTAATAATTCTTAGCCTGGCGAAGCTTAACAATGCTGTTGCTAACGACGCCATTGAAGCTAACTTAGCAACGGGACCTCACAGAGCTATGATAAAAACATTAGCGCTCCACCTACGCCAGCCAGCCCTCATCTGCTCATCAACACCCGTGCTCACCTGCGTTCCAGCAATCGACGGAAGGACGAAGGACTTCACCCGATCATCCGTGCGGTCGGCGGCTAGCGTCGGCTAGCGTCGGCTAGCGTCGGCTAGCGTCGGCTAGCGTCGGCTAGCGTCGGCTAGCGCGTCTACTATCCAAGTCAAAGTCCTCCTGGTTGTGTTGCTACAGCCAGCCGCTAATACACCGATCCCACCTACAGCTTTCTTCTTTGCAGTCTTCATTGTTCATTAAACAAATTGCAAAATATTCACCAACACAGATGTCCAGAATACTGTGGAATTTTGAGATGAAAACAGAGCTTTTTTGTATAGGATTCAATGGTGTCCGAATACTTATGGTTAAATAGTGACGTCACGCGCATACGTCATCATACATAGACGTTTTCAACCGGAAGTTTAGCGGTAAATTTAAAATGTCACTTTATAAGTTAACCCGGCCGTATTGGCATGTGTTGCAATGTTAAGATTTCATCATTGATATATAAACTATCAGACTGCGTGGTCGGTAGTAGTGGCTTTCAGTAGGCCTTTGATTTTAAATATTTATGTTGCCATGTTTATTTATGCATTTAATTCCTCATTTATACATACTTGGCTTTGTTTTCTGCCTGTTAAACTGTAATCATTTTATATAAAATGTGATTTGTGTTAATATTTCTAGGGGTCTGGAATAGATTAATTGGATTTCTATTATTTCTTGTGGCTTCCTTTTGGACAAAAAAACAAGGATGTACCGCTGTATATTAAGTAGAGATGTCCGATAATATCGGCCTGCCGATATTATCGGCCCATAAATGCGTTAAAATGTAATATCGGAAATTATCGGTATGTTTTTTTAAATTATCGGTATCGTTTTTTGTTTTTAAAAAAAAAAAAAAAATTAAATCAACATAAAAAACAAGATACACTTACAATTAGTGCACCAACCCAAACAACCTCCCTCCCCCCATTCACACTCATTCACACAAAAGGGTCGTTTCTTTCTGTTATTAATATTCTGGTTCCTACATTATATATCAATATATATCAATACAGTCTGCAAGGGATACAGTCCGTAAGCACACATGATTGTGCGTGTTGCTGGTCCACTAATAGTACTAACCTTTAACAGTTAATTTTACTCATTTTCATTAATTACTAGTTTATATGTAACTGTTTTTATATTGTTTTACTTTCTTTTTTATTCAAGAAAATGTTTTTAATTTATTTAATTTTATTTTATGAATTTTTTTTTAAAGTACCTTATTTTCACCATACCTGGTTGTCCAAATCAGGCATAATAATGTGTTAATTCCACGACCGTATATATTGGTTGATATCGGTATCGGTTGATATCGGTATCGGTAATTAAAGAGTTGGACAATATCGGAATATCGGATATCGGCAAAAAGCCATTATCGGACATCCCTAATATTAAGTAAACATCATGGCATCATGGATCTTGCTCCTCCGGGTTCTTCGGACCACCAACCACAGACATGACAGCTGCGTTCAGGGTTTTGAACAAGGTTTTATTTTTCAATAAATTGTCCTTGGTGTGCTTTTCAGCCATGTTCAAGTCTTTCTCGCTCGTGCTCGTTCTCCACCATCAACAACTCCAACTCCTCCAACCACTTCCTTCCCGACTGCTGCCCTTTTATAGAGTGACAGGTGATCAGACAAACGCGCCCAGGTGGGGCATCTACGCACCTGTCGCCGATCTCAGAACCGGCCCCGTCACACCCTGCCTCGCTGCAGGTCCGCAGGCCACGCCTCCTCACGGTACAGTAACAAGGAGGGCGTTTGCGTCCACGCTGACATGGAACACATAGCCTCATTGTTTCACCTCCCGGTGACACAGAGGCACCATCACAAGACCTTGTCTATCATTCTTCCTTTAAGTGACGCGGCGCCATTGTTTGTGTGAGAATAACGCTGACATGGCAATAAACAACGTGGCTCAGCTGTTAAAGCCCAATAGATAGCTGATATTGTAACTCATCGCGTATTACCCTGCGACACAAACCAATAAATTCAGCAAGGAAGCGCTACAATGGAGGACGTCCAGCATTTCATCGAGGTTGGAACCTTGGAAGTTGAACATCACCGATTACAATTTGTGGGAAAACAATCTTGCAAAATTTCCGCCATCCGAACTGTTATAGGCGTAAAGTTCAAAAGCCAGCCTCTGTGATGGTATGGGGGTGTATTAGTGCCCAAGGCATGGGTAACTTACACATCTGTGAAGGTACCATTAATGCTGAAAGGTACATACAGGTTTTGGAGCAACAATATGTTGCCATCCAAGCAACGTCTTTTTCATGACCGCCCCTGCTTATTTCAGAAAGACAATGCCAGGCCACATTCTGCACGTGTTACATCAACGTGGCTTCATAGTAAAAGAGTGCGGGTACTAGACTGGCCTGCCTGTAGTCCAGACCTGTCTTCCATTGAAAATGTGTGGTGCATTATGAAGCCTAAAATACCACAAAGGAGACCCCCGGACTGTTGAACAACTTAAGCTGTACATCAAGCAAGAAAGGGAAAGAATTCCACCTGAAAAGCTTCAAAAATGTGTCTCCTCAGTTCCCAAACGTTTACCGAGTGTTGTTAAAAGGAAAGGCCATGTAACACAGTGGTGAACATGCCCCTGTGACAACCTTTTTGCAATGTTTGCTACCATTAAATTTTAAATGAATGATTATTTAGTCTCTCTACATACTCAGTCTATGAACATTACATCATCACACCCAAGACAATCGGCACATATACACACACACACACCCTCTTCCACCCCAAGCCTTCACCACCGCTTGTTTCCCCTCCGGGTGATGGACGGCTGGCAGCGCTTCATAGCAGCAGTCGACCTCCAGGGCCCCAACTCCCCGCCCCTCTGTTGCGAGTTTGTCGTGATTAAATGTAACGTGTTTATGTGTGCATTGCATGGAGGTTTTTTCCCACTCCAGACTAGGCGCCCTTAGGAGCCCAGTCTAGATTGTATTTTTTTACTCATCTTCTTCCCCAGCGTTTTACCTTTTTCTTATCTTTTACGGGGCGCCTTTGGCGACCCATCAGCGTTCCTGTTCTGTAACCCTGTACACTGTTTGTTTGTCTAATCTTGAACGGGTTTGTGCTGAAAACATAGTTTCGTTGTACTTAAAGTCCTATCCTATCCTATTTGCAAAAAAAAAAAAAAAATGAAGTTTTTCAGTTTGAACATTAAAGGCCTACTGAAATGAAATTTTCTTATTTAAACGGGGATAGCAGATCCATTCTATGTGTCATACTTGATCATTTCGCGATATTGCCATATTTTTGCTGAACGGATTTAGTAGAGAACATCGACTATAAAGTTCGCAACTTTTGGTCGCTGATAAAAAAGCCTTGCCTGTACCGGAAGTAGCGTGACGTCACAGGAAGAAGGGCTTCTCACATTTCCCCATTGTTTACACCAGCAGCGAGAGCGATTCGGACCGAGAAAGCGACGATTACCCCATTAATTTGAGCGAGGATGAAAGATTCGTGGATGAGGAACGTGAGTGTGAAGGACTAGAGTGCAGTGCAGGACGTATCTTTTTTCGCTCTGACCGTAACTTAGGTACAAGCTGGCTCATTGGATTCCACACTCTCTCCTTTTTCTATTGTGGATCACGGATTTGTATTTTAAACCACCTCGGATCTATATCCTCTTGAAAATGAGAGTCGAGAACGCGAAATGGACATTCACAGTGACTTTTATCTCCACGACAATACATCGGCGAAGCACTTTAGCTACGGAGCTAACGTGACAGCATCATGCTTAAATGCAGATAGAAACAAAAGAATAAGCCCCTGACTGGAAGGATAGACAGAAGATCAACAATACTACTATCAGGAGACACCGAACCAAACACTGGACCTGTAACCACACGGTTAATGCTGTGCCGCCTGGCAAAGCCTAGCAATGCTGTTGCTAACGACACCATTGAAGCTAACTTGCTACGGGACCTCAACAGAGCTATGCTAAAAACATTAGCTCTCCCCCTACACCAGCCCTCATCTGTTCATCAACACCCGTGCTCACCTGCGTTCCAGCGATCGACGGCACGACGAAGGACTTCACCCGATCACCGATGCGCTCGGCGGCTAGCGTCGGATAGCGCGTCTGCTATCCAACTCAAAGTCCTCCTAGTTGTGTTGCTGCAGCCGGCCGCTAATACACCGATCCCACCTACAGCTTTCTTCTTTGCCGTCTCCATTGTTAATTGAACAAATTGCAAAAGATTCACCAACACAGATGTCCAGAATACTGTGGAATTTTGCGATGAAAACAGAGCTGTTTGTATTGGGATACAATTGTGCCAATACTTCCGCTTCAACCATTGACGTCACGCGCATACGTCATCATACCGAGACGTTTTCAGCCGGAAGTTTCCCGGGAAATTTAAAATTGCACTTTATAAGTTAACCCGGCCGTATTGGCATGTGTTGCAATGTTAAGATTTCATCATTGATGTATAAACTATCAGACTGCGTGGTCGGTAGTAGTGGCTTTCAGTAGGCCTTTAAATATATTGTCATTGCAGTCTATTCAATTGAATATAAGTTGAAAAGGATTTGCAAATCATTGTATTCTGTTTTTATTTACCATTTACACAACGTGCCAACTTCACTGGTTTAGGGTTTTGTACTTTCCCATGCTCCCCAAATAATTATCAAAGAAAAAACAAACAAGATCTTTCCAATTATCACCTGCTTCCAACTAACAGCCCGTCATCTTTGCGGTTTACTGCTACATAAACAGTGGAGATCTAATTAAAAGCTGCTGTTATCTTACATGATCTCCCGCCGAGTCCAAAGAGTTTTCTTCAGCAAGTGAGGCAGGCGGCTGGCCTTACGAGAAGCTCTCACCATCCTTGTCCTCCAGATGGGGGCTTTAAAACTAGCTTTTAAGCCCCCTTCATCTTCCTTCCTTCCCATGTCTGCTCGGATTCCTTGCATCAGCTGACACATCATGCGCCACAATGCCGTCATTCATCGGCGAGAGGACGACAAGAAACTCTGCAAGGATGAATGTGTGAGCGGGCGGGTCCAGACAAAGCATGACGCGGCTGTTTCAGCTGAGCACACAAAAGGCTCAAGTTTTTTTTGCCATAAATCACGTCTTTGGTGACGTCGGCTGGATTAGAGGGGCAGCATTGTAACCGAGGTTTACTGCGTGTTTATGTAACCCAGTGGAGGCATCATCAATTGCTATTATTCTTTGTAGTACCGCAATATTACACTAGTACCGGTATACCGTACAACCCTAGTAAAACATAACATGTTTTATCCATGATGATGGTTGTGGCGTTTGAGCAGCTTAGACTGGGCATGGGGCCAATGTTCATTTCTCCACGGAGCATGTTACAACATGACTTTTTACTTTCACTTTCGCACTGCCACCAGAAGAGCCTGACTAATGCTTGCGGGACGTGACGGAGGTTAAAGTCGCAAAGTTAACTAAAAACGGTGCTGTATTAGTCCATTACTTCATAAAACTACTGTAGTTGTTCAACGTAGTAGTAATGGTTACATCATTTTTATATAATATTTATCATCTAAGTGTTGAAATGGTGCTGTTTTTCCAATAGATTCAGTGGGAGATGTTAATTTGAGGTACAAGTGTTTTGAGTTAAGAGCTCCGTCACAGAGAAGTTGAGGTACTGCTGTTTGCCATGAACTAGCCAATGGTATAGTAAAAACATTCCCCGCCCCCTAAAAAAAAACGCTTTTAATGCGCCTTTGTACAAATACTGTAGTACACATAAACAAACGTGAGCATAAACTGTGAGACTTACCATTGGTTATTTTTGCGGTCTTCATCACTTCCAAAATCCTGAAAGGCACAAAAATGAGGCATATGATCAAATATGTTCTTCAAAAGCAACATTAGTGTGACTGCTTGTTTTTATGCTGCGGATCAGACAGCCTACTTACAAGCACATAATCCCCTTGCTTTGTAAACAACGCAGAGCTTTATCTATAATATCCACCCAGCATCACATGTACAAAAAGATATCACAGTATTTCCTATAATTAACGACTTGAATATTGAGAGAATATATAATTAAGATTACTAACTCCTCATTGATTGATTGATTGAAACTTTTATTAGTAGATTGCACAGTACAGTACATATTCCGCACAATTGACCACTAAAAGGTAACACCCGAATAAGTTTTTCAACTTGTTTAAGTCGGGGTCCACGTTAATCAATTCATGGTATCTATTGATTACTTGGTTAAAAAGTGTGTCCTTAAACTTGTTAAAAAGACAAAAATGTTACTCATGCTAAGGAAGTTAGCATAGCATTGGTAGAGTAGACCCATTGGTTTGATGGTGCTCTGCTGCCCCCTACTGACCGGAAGTGTTGAGTAGGCATTTGGACTGATTGAAAACGGCCTGTTTTCACAGTATTGCCTATAATAGCTGACTTATATATTGAGAGAATGTATCAATACAATTCCCAACTCCTTATCTATTAATTACTTGGTTAAAAAGTGCGTCCTTAGACTTGTTAAAGACAAAAATGTTACTCATGCTAAGGAAGCTAGCATAGCATAGGTATTGATTGACTGATTGAAACTTTTATTAGTAGATTGTACAGTACAGTACATATTCCGTACAATTGACCACTAAATGGTAACACCCGAATAAGTTTTTCAACTTGTTTAAGTCGGGGTCCACGTTAATCAATTCATGGTAAGTAGACTGATTGAAACGGCCTGTTTTCACAGTATTGCCTATAATAAACGACTTAAATATTGACAGAATGTATCAATACGATTCCTAACTCATCCTCTATTAATTACTTGATTAAAAAGGGCGTCCTTAGACTTGTTAAAGACGAACATTTTACTCATGCTAAGGAAGTTAGCATAGGTAGATTAAACCCATAGCCTTGATGGCGCTCTGCTGCCTCCCTTAAATATTGAGAGAATGTATGATTATGATTCCTAACTCCTTATCTATTACTTACTTGGCTAAAAAGTGCGTCCTTAGACTTGTTAAAAAGACAAAAATGTTACTCATGCTAAGGAAGTTAGCATAGCATAGGTAGAGTAGACCCATTGGCTTGATGGCGCTCTGCTGCCCCCTACTGACCGGAAGTGTTGAGTAGGCGTTTGGACTGATTGAAAACGGCCTGTTTTCACAGTATTGCCTATAATAAACGACTTAAATATTGAGAGAATGTATCAATACGATTCCTAACTCCTCCTCTATTAATTACTTGGTTAAAAAGTGCGTCCTTGGACTTGTTAAAGACAAAAATGTTACTCATGCTAAGGAAAATAGCATAGCATTGGTAGAGTAGACCCATTGGCTTGATGGCGCTCTGCTGCCCCCTACTGACCGGAAGTGTTGAGTAGGCGTTTGGACTGATTGAAACAGCCTGTTTTCACAGTATTGCCTATAATAAATGACTTTAATATTGACAAAATGTATCATTACGATTCCTAACTAATATCTATTACTTACTTGTTTAAAAAGTGTGTCCTTAAGACTTGTTAAAAAGACAAAAATGTGACTCATGCTAAGGAAGTTAGCATAACATAGGTAGAGTTGACCAATTGGCTTGACGGCGCTCTGCTGCCCCCTACTGACCGGAAGTGCTGAGTAGGCGTTTGGACTGATTGAAACGGCCTGTTTTTACAGTATTGACTATAATAAACTACTTAAATATTGAGAGAATGTATCAATACGATTCTTTACTCCTCCTCTACTAATTACTTGGTTAAAAAGTGCGTCCTTGGACTTGTTAAAGACAAAAATGTTACTCATGCTAAGGAAAATAGCATAAGTAGAGTAGACCCATTGGCTTGATGGTGCTCTGCTGCCCCCTACTGACCAGAAGTGTTGAGTAGGCATTTGGACTGATTGAAAACGGCCTGTTTTCACAGTATTGCCTATAATAACCGACTTAAATATTGACAAAATGTATCATTACGATTCCTAACTCCTCATTTATTAATTACTTGGTTAAAAAGTGCGTCCTTGGACTTGTTAAAGACAAAAATGTTACTCATGCTAAGAAAAATAGCATAGGTAGAGTAGACCCATTGGCTTGATGGCGCTCTGCTGCCCCCTACTGACCGGAAGTGCTGAGTAGGCGTTTGGACTGATTGAAAGGGCCTGTTTTTACAGTATTGCCTACAATCAACGACTTAAATATTGACAAAATGTATCATTACGATTCCTAACTCCTCATCTATTAATTACTTGGTTAAAAAGTGCGTACTTGGACTTGTTAAAGACAAAAATGTTACTCATGCTAAGGAAAATAGCATAGGTAGAGTAGACCCATTGGCTCTGCTGCCCCCCTTAAATATTAAGAAAATGTATAATTACGATTCCTAACTCCATATCTATTAATTACTTGGTTAAAAAGTGCGTCCTTAGACTTGTTAAAAAGACAAAAATGTTACTCATGCTAAGGAAGTTAGCATAGCATAGGTAGAGTATCAATCAATCAATGTTTCCTTATATAGCCCTAAATCACGAGTGTCTCAAAGGGCTGCACAAGCCACAACAAAATCCTCGGCTCAGATCCCACAACAGGGCAAGAAAAAACTCAACCCAATGGGATAACAATGAGGAACCTTGGAGGGGACCGCAGATGTGGGGACCCCCCTGGGCGACCGGTGCAATGGATGTCGAGTGGATCGAGCATAATATTGTGAGAGTCCAGTCCATAGTGGATCTAGCATAATAGTGAGAGTAGAGTAGAGTAGAGTAGACCCATAGCCTTGATGGCGCTCTGCTGCCCCCTACTGACCGTAAGTGTTGAGTAGGCGTTTGGACTGATTGAAAGGGCCTGTTTTCACAGTATTGACTATATTAAACGACTTAAATATTGACAAAATGCATCATTACGATTCCTAACTCCTCATCTATTAATTACTTGGTTAAAAAGTGCTTCCTTATACTTGTTAAAGACTAAAATTTTACTCATGCTAAGGAACTTCGCATAGCATAGGTAGAGTAGACCCATTGGCTTGATGGCGCTCTGCTGCCCCCTACTGACCGGACCCCGACTTAAACAAGTTGAAAAACTTATTCGGGTGTTACCATTTAGTGGTCAATTGTATGGAATATGTACTGTACTGTGCAATCTACTAATAAAAGTCTCAATCAATCAATCAATCAATCAATCAATCAATCAATCAATCAATCAATCAATCAAGTGTTGAGTAGGCGTTTGGACTGATTGAAACGGCCTGTTTTCACAGTATTGCCTATAATGAACGACTTAAATATTGAGAGAATGTATCATTACAATTCCTAACTCCTTATCTATTACTTACTTGGGTAAAAAGGGCGTCCTTAGACTTGTTAAAGACACAAATGTTACTCATATGTATAGTAGACCCATAGCCTTGATGGCGCTCTGCTGCCCCCTACTGACCGGAAGTGTTGAGTAAGCGTTTGGACTGATTGAAAATGGCCTTTTTTTACAGTATTGACTATAATAAACGACTTAAATATTGAGAGAATGTATCATTACAATTCCTAACTCCTTATCTATTACTTACTTGGTTAAAAAGGGCGTCCTTAGACTTGTTAAGGACACAAATGTTACTCATATGTATAGTAGACCCATAGCCTTGATGGCGCTCTGCTGCCCCCTACTGACCGGAAGTGTTGAGTAAGCGTTTGGACTGATTAAAAATGGCCTGTTTTTAAAGTATTGACTATAATAAACGACTTAAATATTGAGAGAATGTATCATTACGATTCCTAACTCCTTATCTATTCATTACTTGGTTAAAAAGTGCGTCCTTTGACTTGTTAAAGACAAAAATGTTACTCATAGTTAGAGTAGACCCATAGCCTTGATGGTGCTCTGCTGCCCCCTACTGACCGGAAGTGTTGAGTAGGCGTTTGGACTGATTGAACACGGCCTGCTTTTACAGTATTGACTATAAAAAACGACTTAAATATTGAGAGAATGTATCATTACGATTCCTAACTCCTTATCTATTAATTACTTGGTTAAAAAGTGCATCCTTAGACTTGTTAAAAAGACAAAAATGTTACTCATGCTAAGTAAGTTAGCATAGCATTGGAAGAGTAGACCCATAGCTTTGATGGCGCTCTGCTGACCCCCTTAAATATTGAGAGAATGTATCATTACGATTCCTAACTCCTTATCTATTAATGACTTGGTTAAAAAGGGCGTCCTTAAACTTGTTAATAAGACAAAAATGTTACTCATGCTAAGGAAGTTAGCATAGCATAGGTAGAGTAGACCCATTAGCTTGACGGCGCTCTGCTGCCCCCTACTGACTGGAAGTGTTGAATAGGCGTTTGGACTGATAGACAACGGCCTGTTTTTACAGTATTGACTATAATAAACGACTTAAATATTGAGAAAATGTTTCATTATGATTCCTAACTCCTTATCTATTAATTACTTGGTTAAAAAGTGCATCCTTGGACTTGTTAAAGACAAAAATGTTACTCATAGGTAGAGTAAACCCATAGCCTTGATGGCGCTCTGCTGCCCCCTACAGACCGGAAGTGTTGAGTAGGCGTTTGGACTGATTGAAAGGGCCTGTTTTCACAGTATTGCCTATAATAAACGACTTGAATATTGAGAGAATGTATCGTTACGATTCCTAACTCCTCCGCTATTAATTACTTGGTTAAAAAGTGCGTCCTAGACTTTTTAAAGACAAAAATGTTACTCATGCTAAGGAAGTTAGCATAGGTAGAGTAGACCCATAGCCTTGATGGCGCTCTGCTGCCCCCCTTAAATATTGAGAGAATGTATCATTACGATTCCTAACTCCTCATCTATTAATTACTTGGTTAAAAAGTGCGTCCTTGGACTCGTGAAAGACAAACATTTTATTCATGCTAAGGAAGTTAGCATAGCATAGGTAGAGTAGACCTATTGGCTTGATGGCGCTCTGCTGCCCCCTACTGACCGGAAGTGCTGAGTAGGCGTTTGGACTGATTGAAACGGCCTGTTTTCACAGACTAGATAAAACTCCATAATATGTCTGATATAGTTCAGACGTACTGGTTCTACACGATCCATCAATTATTGTACCAAAACGTCCTGACAAGGATAATACAGCTTAAATTTTGATTGACAAGCATGTTTTATTGTTGTGGTTGCAGTGGTGCACACTGCAATGCATCATACTGTAGCTTATTTAGCTGTAAAGATCACAGTATGATGCACACATTATAATAAAATGTCACTGCAGCAGGAAGTGGATAGAATATTCCAGCTTTTACACAGAATAATAAAGTCCACGACAAAAATAATCATGCTAATTGCATCCATATGGAGAATCACCTACCTCCCCCGCACTGCTGTTGGCGGTGCTGGCCGAAGATGCTGCACTGGGGGTGGGAGAGCGCTGCAGAGTCACCAGGGCCATGGTCGAGGAGGAGGAGGAAGAGGAGGATGTGGGAAGATGCGCCGCTGACCGCCTCTGCTGTCACCGGGGAGGAAGAGGAGAGAGGGGAGAGAGAAAAAAAACAAAAACAAAAAAAAAACCGCCGAGTCAGACTCGGCCTGCACGTCGCTTCCCTGGACGGATGACCAGGAGAGTCCTAGCAGAGACCCGGCGCCTGGGAGCGAACACGCAGAGCCATGGCGGTGTCATTGCTGGCGTACAGGAAGGAGACAAACAAAACAGTGTGCGGGTGCAAGCAAGCGGGGCGCGGATGACATGCGGCTTTGGAGCACGCCTCTGATTGGCTGGCCTAGTTTGCGTGTGCGCTCTCATTGGTCCGATGTTGTCAAGGTGACTGGCCAGACTATAGATACTACCAAAAAAACACTATTAGTGATGGAATTATTTTATGGACAATGTCCATAAAATAATTATATTTTTTTAGTTTTATGGACAGTGTCTATAAAATAATTCCATCACTAGGTTTTTTTTTTTTGCGATACCACTGATTTTCTTTCCGATTCAATACAGAGTAAAAATTCAGGCTGGTATCGGCGATACCGATGTGATACTCAAATTTACCTAATGTGTCTATTAAAATAAATAAAAAAAACTGGCCAGACGATAGATACTACCAAATAAATATATATACTATTAGTGATGGAATTATTTTATGGACAATATCCATTAAATAATATATATATATATATATATATATATATATATATATATATATATATATATATATATATATATATATATATATATATATATATATATATATATATATATATACACTACCGTTCAAAAGTTTGGGGTCACATTAAAATGTCCTTATTTTTCAATGAAGATAACTTTAAACTAGTCTTAACTTTAAAGAAGTACACTCTATACATTGCTAATGTGGTAAATGACTATTCTAGCTGCAAATGTCTGGTTTTTGGTGCAATATCTACATAGGTGTATAGAGGCCCATTCCCAGCAACTATCACTCCAGTGTTCTAATGGTACAATGTGTTTGCTCATTGGCTCAGAAGGCTAATTGATGATTAGAAAACCCTTGTGCAATCATGTTCACACATCTGAAAACAGTTTAGCTCGTTACAGAAGCTACAAAACTGACCTTCCTTTGAGCAGATTGAGTTTCTGGAGCATCACATTTGTGGGGTCAATTAAACGCTCAAAATGGTCAGAAAAAGAGAACTTTCATCTGAAACTCGACAGTCTATTCTTGTTCTTAGAAATGAAGGCTATTCCACAAAATTGTTTGGGTGACCCCAAACTTTTGAACGGTAGTATATATATATATATATATATATATATATATATATATATATATGTATATATATATATATATATATATATATATATATATATATATATATATATATATATATATATATATATATATATATATATATATAATTGTTTATTTTTTTTAAAATTATTTTAATTTAAAAAATTTTTTTGCGGTACCACTGATTTTCTTTCCAATTCAATACAGAGTAAAATTCAGGCTGGTATCAGCGATACCGATGTGATACTCAAATATACCCAATGTGTCTTGTAAAATTAAAAAATAACTGGCCAGACTATAAGATACTACCAAAAAAACCCCCACTATTAGTGATTTAATTATTTTATGGATAATGTCCATAAAATAATTCCATCACTATTTAAAAAAAAAATGTTTGCGATACCACTGATTTTCTTTCCGATTCAATACACAGTAAAATTCAGGCTGTTATCGGCGATACCGATGTGATACTCAAATATACCCAATGTGTCTTGTAAAATAAAAAAATAAACTGACCAGACTATATATATAACCAAAAAAAAACACTGTTATAAAAAAAAAAAGGTTTGCGATACCACTGATTTTCTTTCTGATTCAATACAGAGTAAAATTCAGGCTGGTATCAGCGATACCGATGTGATACTCAAATATACCTAATGTCCATCCATCCATCAATTTTCTACCGCTTGAATAAAAATAAAAACTGGTCAGACTATACATACTACCAAAAAAAAACACAATAAAAAAACACTATTAGTGATGGAATTATTTGATGGAAAATGTCTATCAAATAATTCCATTACTATTTTTTTTAAAAATTTTTTTGCGATACCACTGTTTTTCTTTCCAATTCAATATAGAGTAAAATTCAGGCTGGTATCGGCGATACCGATGTCATGCTCAAATTTACCTAATGTGTCTAGTAAAATAAAAATAAAAACTAGTCAGACTATACATACTACCAAAAAAAACCAATCCAAAAACACTATTAGTGATGGAATTATTTTATGGACAATGTCTATAAAATAATTCCATCACTATTTTTTTTGTTTGTTTTTTAGCGATACCATTGATTTTCTTTCCGATTCAATGCAGATTAAAATTCAGGCTGGTATTGGCGATACCGATGTGATACTTGAATATACCTATTGTGTTTAGTAAAATAAAAATAAAAAGTGGTCAGACTATACATACAACCAAAACAAAAACCAAAAAAACATTTAGTGATGGAATTATTTTACGGACAATGTCTGTAAAATAATTTCATCACTATTTTTTTTTAGCGATACCACTGATTTTCTTTCCGATTCAATGCAGAGTAAAATTCAAGCTGGTATCGGCTATACCAATGTGATACTCAAATATACCTAATGTGTCTTGTCAAATTAAAAAATAAACTGATCAGACTATAGATACTACCAACAAAAAAAACCCACTGTTAGTGATTGAATTATTTTATGGATAATGTCCATAAAATATTTCCATCACTATTTAAATCTTATTTTTTTTGCGATACCACTAATTTTCTTTCCGATTCAACACAGAGTAAAATTCAGACTGGTATCGACAATACCGATGTGATACTCAAATATACCCAATGTATAGAGTACTTTTAGTAGGACTTTGGTAAGCTATGAAGCAGCACCGCTTGATGGATTGTACTGTGCTTCAACATAGGAGTATTATTATGGTGTGTGTATAAGGTAAGAAATATTATCTGGCGTTTTGCTTCGCAATAGTATGCAAAACAACTTTTCTTACCTTCTGGTACCTGCTGATCTGTATTTGGGATCTGCATAAATCCTGAAAAATTGTGGGCGTCCGCCTTTGTAGTCCGTGCCGACGTCATAGTCGATAAGCTTCTTCGTTTTCTCTATCTTCTTGTTATGGGACATTCATCCTTCGCTGTTGCCATTTCTAATACAAAGTAGTGTAAAGTTCTTACTTATATCTGTCAGTAAACTCGCCATGAAAGCTGTAAAACATACCGGTATAGTGAGTTTACATTATTCACCCAAGGAACTTTAGTTATTAGAGAGTTCCGGTTGGGCGGTTTTTCAGGGGTTGTTTCTGGATGAGGAGATGCTGCTCCGTTATTGATTGAAGTAAAGTCTAAATGTTATTAAAACAGTTAGCTCCATCTTTTGACACTTCTTCCACTCCCGTCCTTGCACGCTACACCGCTACAACAAAGATGACAGGGAGAAGACGCTGTCGAAGTCGAGCCACGTAAATAAGACCGCCCACAAAACGGCGCATCCTGGAGCGACTGTCAGAAAGCGGCTTGAAGATGATCTGTAAAACATCATCCATGCAACATTTTGACTAAAAAAAACACCATTACATGTTATGTAGACCAGTGTTTTTTAACCACTGTGCCGCGGCACACTAGTGTGCCGTGAGATATTGTCTGGTGTGCCGTGGGAAAGTATGCAACTTCACCTAATTGGTCCAAAAAATATTTTGTGCAAATCAATAATTATAATAATGTGCCGTTGTCTAGTGCAGTGTTTTTCAACCTTTTTTGGTATGTAAAAGGTATGTAACGCTTAAACCAAAAATGAACAAAAGGCAAGCCCCGCTGGCAAAACAAAAGTAAAACTGAACTGGCTACAAAGTAAACAAAAACAGAATGCTGGACGACAGCAAAAACTTACAGCGTGTGGAGCGGAGACGGCGTCCACAAAGTACATCCGTACATGACAATCAACAGTTTCCACACATAGAAGGTTTGCATACACACAACTTAAATAGTCTTGATTGCGAAAACAAAGCAGGTGGAAAGGTGAAGCTGCTACAGGAGAACACCAACAAAACAGGAAGAGTCACCAAAATAACAGCGCAAGACAGAAACTAAAGCACTACACACAGGAAACAACAACAAACTCAAAATAAAGCATGACAACCTGGTGGAGTTTCATTGTTTAACCTTTTCTGCTGGTGGTGTGCCTCTGTATTTTGTTTATGAAAAAAAAATGTGCCTTGGCTCAAAAAAGGTTGAAAAACACTGATGTAGACCACAAGGAAGTCTTTTACATTTAGAAAAAAAAAAAATGACTCCTTCAATGCGCCCTATAATCCGGTAGTTTTCAAAGCTTCTCTTACCAATTAATGCCCTGTCTTTTTTTCAGTTTAGGGAAATAAACACCCCAGCTACAACATTGACATTATTTCTTCTTAGAAAGACATTGTTATGATTGCTAAATGGGAGTTGACGGCTCAGACATCAGGGGGCAGTAATGTTCAATAATTTATTATACATATAGTCAATATATATAATAATATTAAACAATACTAACTAATAAAATAAACTAAGAAAAAGGAGAATGTCAAAACCCAAGAGTGTGTGTGTGTGTGAGGCTATGTGTTTAGTTAGCTGAAGTGTGTGTTACCAAGTGTTGAGAGCGAAGGAACCAGGCAGTCCGTGGGGCAGGCAGGTGATCCAGGGCAGGAGAGGAGTGACAAGGTCCGTGTCCGGGCGAGGGTCAAGGATCGAGGAAGGCAGTCCAAAATCCACAGGGGAAAACAACGGAAGAATCACCAAGGGCAAAACTCGGGAGGGCACTGAGGGAGGACAAACAAGGAAGGCAGGCAAAGAGGGAAAACACAGAGGGAAAATAGAGAGCATCAAGCTAGAGTAGGCTTACAGTACACCATTGAGAAACTAAGTTCCCACCAGGATCCTTGGGTCCACTGGTCCTTTATTCAGCTCCCTCTCATCAGGTCCAGGTGCGCTGACTGCTGATAGCTTCCGGCTGTGGCGGCGCGTGGGCGCGGTCTGCGCGGCAAGCGTGGGGGCGTGTCTTGCGGAGCTCACAGCGGAGGTTCTAGGTGCTCCCGCCGAGGAGGGAGAAGCAGACTGCGTGTGCGTCGTAACAGACATGTTCAAAGTGCTGCACATGATGCGACCAAAGTACCGCTATAAGGATGATGGAGAGGCCTCTCGCATTCGACGGGAGGAATTCGGAGTACAGAGTCACCCTGGAAACAAGCGTACAGTTAATGCTAGCTTTTAAAAGAAAAACAAAAAAAACATCCATATTAAAATATAAAACTCCCGATTGAGGTGCTCCTCCAATGCTGAATCCTACGAGGCCAAAACTCCAGCCAAATTTAGGCGCAAAGGCACCCAGTAAGCTGTAGTAAAGAGTCCAGCATGTGCACATGGTCAGCCCCTGTTGTTGCATTGATGGAGACAAACACAAAGGTAAGTGCTTCATAATGTCTGCAACACCCGTACATCCGGCTCACCTTTGTCCTACCGTAGCTGTCAGACAAATTGCCCCATATAGGTGAACTGAAGCCCATCCCGATGAACACCACCTGGGGGAGTCAAACACTGAGCGTGTCAATTCTTTTTACAAAGCAACACAAAAATGTGGTTGACAAACAAACCAACAGAATGAAGAGTGCACTCCTTTAAAATTCCGTAATAACAGAAGTTTATAGAGACAATGGGCCTGGAGGGCCAATGTGTATGTGTGTATAAACTATATATACTGTAAAATCTGCTGTACACTATGTGTGTTTGGGTCCCTTTTTTTTCCAGGAACACTAATACCAAAATTCCCAAAATTTAAATTTGCGCTTTTCCTGAAATTCCCAAATTTTCCTGAAATTCCTATTGAAAAAGAATGGGACATTTTTCAAAGTTCCACAACTCCCACATTTTTCATCCGATTCAAACTGTTCCAACTTCAAAATATTCAGCCTGATCAGGAATTATGTGCTCTCCTTCAATAATTCTAAAAAAATTCCCTGATTTCCTAGAATTCCCAGTATTTAGGGACATGTTCCCCAATTCAAAATGCATTATCCATTTTTCAAACTTCCACAATTCCCACATTTTTCAACCGATTCAAACCATTCCACTGTCAAAACATTCATCTTAGTCAGGACAAAAAAACAGGTAGGTTTAAGAAATAAAAAATTTCCCGGTTTTTCCGAAATTCCATAACATTTCTCAATTAAAATATGGTTACTATTTCAACATTTCTTGACCGATTTAAACGGTTCCAACACCAACCAATTCAGCTCATTCAGGACATCCATTTAAAAAACGCTTTCCCCGAAATTCCCAAATTACCAGGAAGTTCCCATTGAAATGAATGGGACATTTTTCCAAGTTGCACAATTCCCACATTTTTCAACCTATTCAAACCATTCCAACATCAACACATTCCTCTCATCCTGGACTTTCAAACCAACACTTACATACCACATTCAGTTCAACTTCAGCATTGGGGCATTCAAAGGCAATTCCTTCAGGAATTGCCTCATCTGGTTATAAATGTTATATTTTCATAGCTAGAGCATAAAAACAAGATTTTTAACATGAAGACAGCACTCGAGTATCATTCCAGTTGTTCAATACACCATTGCAAACTACAACCACAATAATAAACCTCAATCACTCCAGTGCATTATTTTTGCAAAAGCATATTTATGATACAGCTCCTGTATTGATTCGAGAATAAAGGCTGCACAGGTGTACCTAATGTTGTGGGCAGTTAATTTAGATTCTGTTTCGAGTTGTACAACATGATGATTAAATACAAACAACCTTATTCCTGATGAATCCTAATCAAGCACAAAAAAATCTCCAATATTACCGATGTGATGAGGGCTACTTGGTAGCTGGGCAACCTCCAATCACAATGCAACTTGGGCCCCAGGATGCTGAGGATCATCATCTCCATGGCATCTGCCACCTGCGCACACAAATTAAATGCAAATTTACTTTAAAAGCAAATAAAACATGTTTACAGTACAACAATTTTACCCATGAAAAACCAGTGAGAAATACAATTTTCCACTGCAACCGCCCGAAGCCGATGGCAACCAGCGCTCCATCAAGCGTGAAGGTCTCTGGAAGAAAAACACACAATTATTTGATCCAGGATGTTTTTAAACATATGGAACAAACAAGAGCTGGACACTAATGTACACACCTTGAGTTGTATTGGAAAATTAAGACTTTCTGGAACCTTGGTCTCCTTTTCCAAAGTGTTTAAGGCAAATATCATTGCCTGCACTGGAAGGTTCCCCTTTAGAATCCACATTCATTCTATCTGCGCTGTGTATTTCAAAACAATACATGAGAATTACCAACTATGACAAGTTTATTTGTAAAGTATTCTTGCACAGAGGTGGGTAGATTAGCCAGACATTGTACTCAAGTAAGAGTACTGTTACTTTAGAGATGTATTACTCAAGTAAAAGTAAGGAGTAGTCACCCAAATATTTACTTGAGTAAAAGTAAAAAGTATGTTGTGAAAAAACTACTCAAGTACTGAGTAACTGATGAGTAACCTGTTCGTTTAATGATGACTGCAACAAATAATGCACAAAAACATAAAAATAGCAATGAGCAAATTCAGAGCCAGGAATATCTCTTAAGCAACTAAAACAATAATATATATAAATAATAATACATTAAAATAAAAATAATTAAGGCAAATTGAGCCACAATAACTTAACAGCACCATAGGCTCAGTAGGCAGAGATTACAAAGGAAAATAACAAATTAGCCTTTACGCAAACCATAAACTGATAGGTGTGGGCTGCACCTGGGAACACACTGTGCACTTCTGATTGGTGTTTGTATGCATGCGTGAGTGTGTGTGCGACTCTGCGTGTCTATGAGGCTGCAGTGCGTTAATAAATGTCCCCACACGATGTACATTTGACAGTGATTCATAGCAGGGAAGCTAACATCAGCCTCCGGTGACAGCCAAAATATCTACTAACGTTACTTACCGCGATGTGCTTCCTCAAATTTGACGTTGAGTTCATGTAAGCTGAAACTTTATGTGCAGTTAATCATGTGACCGCCTGGCTCTGTTTGATTGGTGAAACGGAGTCATGCGATAGATTCTACTTTGAAGGTCTGTCTGACAAACCAAAACAAACAAAGCGTGCATTAACAGATCAATAAAAATCAGTAGCGAGTAGCGAGCTGAATGTAGATAAATGGAGCGGAGTAAAAGTAGCTTTTCTTCTCTATAAATATACTCAAGTAAAAGTAAAAGTACTGCATTAAAACTAATTGTAGAAGTACAATTTATCCCAAAAGTCACTCAAGTAGATGTAACGGAGTAAATGTAGCGCGTTACTACCCACCTCTGCACATTTCTTACCTGTGATCGCCATTCCGCCAACGCTTCCCCATTTTTGTGTACCCTTGGCGGATTGGAAGTGTGTTATATACATAACACTTACTTACAGCTGTTTAACCTGTTTGTTTGAGTTGTACAAGTTTCAGCACCGGGGAAAATATGTTTAGGAACAATAAGCTACCTGGGAAAAGGGAGCGTGGTCACACCCGGAAGTAAAACATAGACCCAAAACATCTAACTCGGCAGGATTAAAAATACAAAAGCCCTTAAAATTGATTTCGTCATTGCAGACATTTTAAGTGATTTAGATTCGCCCTTTTTTTTGTCTGTTTGAATTTTGTATCTTATTCTATTTATTTATTATTATTTATTGTTATTATTTTTATATTCTATGTGTATTTGCTTTAGTTTTCTTTCCTTTACATGTTTTGCGAAAGACAGTATTTGCTCAACCTGATGGATGTTTGAAATTTTTTATATTTGTTGAAAGTGCCTTGGTTTTTATGTAAATTGAGAATAAATGTTTGTATGTACATTGTTCAATTAAAAAAACAACAACATCTAACTCGTCAGGATTTGATCTATTAAAATTACAAACAGGGAGGATGTTTGATTGAAAATAGGGAATTAAATAAATTCTCAATATGCAAACAATTTTTTTTTTTATCGATAACCAAAATCCCAAGTTTGTAACTCCCCAGTTTAGTATGTTTACATAATTGCAAATTATCGCGTAGCTTCCATGTTTTAATAGGAAGGTGCAAAGGTTAAAAACTTTTTTTTTATTGCTTAATAAACATTTTTTATTGCTTCATACATGTTTTTATTGCTTTAATCATTATCCTATGACACTCTACAAATAAGTATTTGATTTATTTTGTACAGTTTTCCATTTTGTCTATTTGTGCACTTTCAATCTTGAAGTTGAAGATCTTGATTTATTATGTCAAAGTGCGTCACTTCCTGTTTAAAATAGCGAACTGACATTTTCAAACCCGGCGTTTTGTAGCGCCTGAGCAGTTTGTATTAAAATTATTAGAAGGACACGGGTGTTGCTGGCCTTGCCTTTTCTTTTCCTTAAGGTTTAAAAACGTCTAACTGTTCAATTATTTGTAACTGTAATTTATGTTGGCAGCAACGAAACCCCAAACCGGAAAAAACAGTGGGCGTGACCGTTAGCGGGAACGAGATGATTGACGTGCCTCGCAGCCTATCGCTGTAGGAGAATCACTTCCTAGTTTATTCTGATTGGCGGAATATTACACCATACATGCCGGCGCGTTACCTTTTTGAAAGTTCTACTGAGCAAGTATAACAATTGAAACGTCCGTCCATCCATCCATTTTCTACCGCTTGTCTCCTTCGAGGTGTAAAAGAATATTTTGTTTAACGAAATTTGACTCTGCATTTGACCCATCTCATTGAGGAATAGAAGGCAGTGCAATGTGTACCTGATTTGCCTTCGGAGCCAACGTCGCCCCCATGCGACGTAAAGCTGTTGCATGTTGTCCACATTCACCCTACTTTGGCGAAATTCCGAATTAAAGGTTTGTGGCGAGTTTTTACTAGTAGCCTCTATTTTGCCTAGTTGACTCTATTTTGCCTACCGGTAGTTGAATCCTTACCGATTGGATAAAATGGCCGCCATCTTGGCGCCAATGATTATACCCATAATGCTTAGCGCCAATGTCATAGTGATGCAAGTTATGACAACAATACTAGACATATGGCATCTACAATAGCTTAAAATGGAAGCTAATATTGGTTTGCCTTACCTTTGGAGCTTTAATAGCATGTTTCAC
Source organism: Entelurus aequoreus (assembly GCF_033978785.1). Taxonomy (NCBI): domain Eukaryota; kingdom Metazoa; phylum Chordata; class Actinopteri; order Syngnathiformes; family Syngnathidae; genus Entelurus; species Entelurus aequoreus. The sequence continues at coordinate 733,253 of NC_084751.1, forward strand.
GAGATTCTGGAGTGTGTTTGGGATATGTAAAGCCACGATTCTGATGTTAAAGGAGAGCGCTTTAACCGAATTAAGTAACAGGTAAGCAGTAAAGTTGCGCCGTGAGTTAAAGTTAAAAGTTAAAGTACCAATGATTGTCACACACACACTAGGTGTGGTGAAATGTGTCCTCTGCATTTGACCCATCCCCTTGTTCACCCCCTGGGAGGTGAGGGGAGCAGTGGCCGCGCCCGGGAATAATTTTTAGTGATTTAACCCCCAATTCCAACCCTTAATGCTGAGTGCCAAACAGGGAGGTAATGTGTCCCATTTTTAGAGTCTTTGGTATGACTCGGCCGGGGTTTGATTTCAGGCATAGTTACACCATTTTAGCGAATAAATGCTCAATATTTATTTGCTGAGCGAAGGGAGGATAACTTTCTCCAAGGTGTATTGGTTTAATCTCTAACAAAGCACACCAAGGCGTTGTCAATTTTCAGAATCACCATCTAGAAGTTTGAAGTTAAGATATACAATTCCCTCATGGCCACAAGTAGGGAAATGGTGACATACCGCCACATTTTGCCTGTCCTCTCTTTCTCCCCAAAATCTGATGTACTTTTCCAAAGGGGAGTTGAGTTGTCTTTGTGCCTCTGATTCCGGTTTCCATGGTAACCGCTCCTCCGCTGGCTTATCTTGATGAATATTGCCGCTCGCAAAGACCTCGTGTCAGTGTTCTATTGTGTGATACCTATATACTATAATCATTATAAAGTAGTTAGCATGAAACTGAAATATGATGGGAATATCAATATACTAATTTCATTAGGTGTATCTGTATGCTAGTAATATGTGTAGTTAGCATTAAAAATATTCAAATCCTTTACGAGTTTCTGTCATCCTGGAAACACCTTTTTTGTATAGCTGAATTCAGACCTCTCTTATTGCACGAAAACACACAGCCATCTTGGCTCCACTGTCTCTACCTACAAATACCTAATGCCTATAAGAGATATATTTTATGTTTAAATTATTGAACATCTGGCACCTACAAGACCGTAAAATGGATACATACATACAGGCCAAAAGTTTGAACATACCTTCTCATTTCAATGTGTTTTCTTTATTTTCATGACTAGTTACGTTGTAAATTTTCACTGAATGCATCAAAACTACGACACCTGTGAAGTGAAAATCATTTCAGGTGACTACCTCTTGAAGCTCATGGAGAGAATGCCAAGAGTGTGCAAAACAGTAATCAGACCAAAGGGTGGCTGTTTTGAAGAAACTTTGATATAAAACATGTTTTCAGGTATTTCCCCTTTTTTTTGTTAATTGCATAACTCCACATGTGTTCATTCATAGTTTTGATGCCTTCAGTGACAATCTACAATTGTTACGATCTTACTGCGGGTTCGTTCTCCCGGGATGCAGACGGACCACTCCGGACAAGGCGTGCATGTAGGAACATGATTTAATCTTCGTAAATCAAACACATACCAAAAACAGAAAACAAGCAAAAGGAAAACGTGCCGATCGCACGGGAAGCTAAGATAACCACTTAGCGCAGGAATCATAAACTAGGAGCCAAGAAATACCAACGTAACCTGTTGCGTACAGCAAACAATGAAGCCAGACCGAGTGTGGCGAGCAACGAGAATAAATAGCTCTCTGATTAGTGGTCGATAGCAGGTGAGTGTGCCGACCACTAACCAGAGGCAGGTGAACCCAATTAATCCCAATGGAAACCAAAACAAACCCAGAGGTGCACAAAACAGGAACTTAGGGAGTCCAAAACTAACATAACATAACTAAACAAAACATGATCCGGCCACGGATCATGACAACAATATAAATAGTCATGAAAATAAAGAAAAACCCATTGAATGAGAAGGTGTGTCCAAACTTTTGGCCTGTAATGTATATAAAGTTAGCTTACATTTTAAGCTTTAATAGCACTTCCCACAATGTTCTGGAGTGTGTTTTTGAGTTCAGAGTTAGGTAACTAAGTAGCTATCTCGGCTTCAATTTCCGTACCTATAATGCTTAGCGCCAACGTCAAATAAATGCATTTTATGGCTGTAATATAGGACATTTGGCAGCGACAATTGCCTAAAATAGACACAAACGTGGACTTGTATCCCATTTGGAGCACTTTCACCCCATTTTTGGAGTGTATTCATGATTTGTGAGGTCAAAGTGAGAGAGGCCTGCTAGTTCAATCTAATAACTGGACATTGTTATGGTAGTTATTGTCCCACAAGGCAGTCTGCATCAGCAATAAAACCTCAACCAGCTGAGTTGCAAAGCTGGAACTGAGTATTTACGGCTACATTACGGCTCATCATTTTTATTAATTAGGTTATTAGTGAGAGACTGATGGAGTGAGGACATGCTGGGACACTCATAAATATCAGTGGGTTATGCTGTGTATACACCCACTGTTACCCACAGCAGCTTGTTTGGACTCACACAGGGCTTCTGGAGCCAAGGATTCGCGACAGCATGGACACGAAGGTAAGCCAAATCAAATTATCGGACTTTGCAATCCTATTTTTTTTCTTGAGTACTAGAATCATACTTTCTAAGATGTGAGGTAAATGCAAAACGTATGAACTAATTTCCTCACACAGAGTGCAGTATTTGAGATGTTAATCATTTGGTTTAAGGCTTTGTTGCATTTTAATGACAGTTGTCAATGTTCCCTTTTAAGCATTACTTTGCATTTAAAGAACAGTAGACCGGTCGTCTTGCCTCGTGCCATAAAGTTATGTATCCAAATGGATCACCATGCACTGTACATGTGTACCTTTAGTGAAACATAATAAGTTACTATAAAGTGTGAACAGTAAGTGCTCACATTGTTTTTCCAATTCATCTGTGTGGACAATGGATTACATTATGGTAATGACAAGTCCTCCGACAAGCTCTCTTATGTCACCCCATGTTCAACCCCATTAGCAGACCGTAATGTTAGATGTCTTTGTTGATGCCTGCAGGAAACTCAATGTTAAATATTAAAGGAGGGGCCAAAGTCGTGGCCACCTTGTCACTGAGCTGTTGGTAGCATTAAAATGTGTTTTTTTAAGAGACATATGGGTTTGAAAATATAAATTTTACACACTAAAACAGGAATAAATGATAAAATATATCATGTATGACACAGGTGTCAAACTCGAGGCCCGGGGGGCCTGTTCTGGTCCGCTACATCATTTTATGTGGCCCGCGAAAGCCTGGAAAAATGGGTTTCAATAAAATACATTTTTATTTTTGTTTTTTTGTACTAAAAGGAATATTTTAAACTTTCAGCTTTGTTCCCACACTGTTCGATTCAAGAACTCCTTCATTCCTGTACTCCATCCAGATGTGTAATCACTTGCCATACAGCTATAGATGATATCTGTTTATTACCTGACCGCTTCTATGTTAGCTACCTCTCTTTGTTTATAATGTATATTTTCTGCTGGATCTACTCTCTATTTTATGCTGCAGCTGTTACATATACTGTAATATTGTACACGGTAATTGGGATTTGTTTTATATTGTATATATTATATATAAATATAATATAATATATCAGTATATATTATATACTGTATATATAGTATGCAAATATTACATATATGTTGCATCTTATATTGCTACTATGGTATATTTTTAGTCTACTTTATACCTGCATTATCCTTTCCATCCTTACCCTTTCCATCCTTTGTAACTGAGCTACTGTGTGGAACAATTTCCCTTGTAGATCAATAAAGTTTGTCTAAGTCTAAGTCATGCCAATTACATTTATTATATACTGTATTGCAAAAAAAATTTTGTGAGATGAAAACAAATAGTTAAATATCTGCTTGTCACCTTTATTTATTGTTTTAAAGCAAGTTATACATGAAAAAAACAAACTAATAATCAAATGCATATGCATTTCGATTAATCATGATTAATCACAGGTTATTACCCGCATGCATAATTTAAATTAATTTAAAAGAAAGCGGCCCTTACTGCGATCTGACCCTCAATGAAAATGAGTTGGACACCCCTGATCTATGACGTAACATTTTAAAGATATATATATCCGTAATACAAAAATATAGATTTTTTTTAAAATTGCATGTACGGCAAATAGTTGTTTGTTGTTAATTAAGTTGAAATGCATCAGTCTAATCAAAGATCAGTAATCAAATACCTGTGCTTTAATTTTATGGGGAGGACGAGACCCTGGATGGATAGAGTTACTACACACATCCTTGTATTACAGCATGACACACACACACACACTGACCATTGTGTGTGTGTGTTCGACACTCACCACAGCGCTGAATGAACGTTTGCTGCCTAAGGTCCATGAATGTTTAAAACAATCCTGGTCCTTCTAGAACCACGTTACTCATTACCGCCTCATTAGCTACCTCCTTCCCGTTGTACCTCCACCTGCCTGTCCTGTTGAGTATGAGAATTAGAGAGAAGACGGTGTAGTGTGGCGACATATTTTTACTTACCGACTGAGGCTCCACCATGGGTGAACTTCCGGATTTCTAGAAGTGCCATCGAGCTGGACTATGTTTGTCTGAGGATACACAAGGATCGAAGCCGAAAATCTTTGGCATTGATCGGTTTTTACCGTACAAGACCGATCCAATCATGACACACATGGATTTGGAAGGGAAGAAGGTGACTACACACACTTTAATAATCCATTTAGCCTTTAATTGAATCTATAGTATGATGTAATGCAGGTATGTCAAACTGGCTTTCGTTGAGGGATGGCTGCCATCCGAGGGCCGCTTGTAACAGCGAATAATGTATGAATTTGCCTCTGGATTTCATTATTATGGAAAAAGCTGGCAGCTTAGTTGCCAGAATTTTTGTGTTAAATTGACATTGGTTTTTACAACATTATATTGTTCATGGAAAAACAGTACAAGTTCTTTTTTTTTTCTGGCAACTTAGCTGCCAGTTTTTCCACAGTAAAAACAAATGTACCGTCTTTCCATTTACAGTAATACACCTTTAAAAACAACAACCTGCATTCTTTTGTATCTCTAGTTATCATTACGTATATGTATTGTTGCATTTGAACAACTGTATTGTTGATAATAGAGGTAAATTATTGGTATCGTTCATTAACAATAGCGCTATTTCTATTGGTGTTTTTATTGCTCCATTTGTAGTGTAATAAGCTCATTGTCATTTCTGTATTATTATTTATTTCGCTAACTGCTTCTTTGCTATTACAATCATATTTGTACATATCCTATTTGCTGATGTTGCTCTATTGTTGTTGTTGTTGTTATTGTTGTGTTTGCTGTTGTTGTTTTTGTCCCCACAATTCCCCCCTCTGTCTTCCTTTTTTTCTCTTTTTATCCCCTCCTGCTCCGGCCCGGCTGCATCAAATGATAATATAAATACATTTAATAAAGTCAAATACAAATAAGGCAACAAGAGAAGTATCCTACACTTCTCTTTTGTAAAGTAAATCTGAACAGATATGGGCATCTGCATTAACTATATGATTTGCCTGAGAAGCTGGACAGGACAAAAAAAAACAATAAAATTAAAAAAAAAAAACAACAACTGTGGATTTTACAGTCAAAAACTGGCATCTCAGTCAACAGAATTTTTACGCAAAAAACAGTAGTAGTTTTTTTCAATTTACAGTAATATGCCCGAATGCAGCTGAGATGGGCTCCAGCACCCCCGCGACCCCGAACGGGACAAGCGGTAGGAAATGGATGGATGCTGTAAAGAACAACGTAACATTTATTGTCCATCCATCCATCCATTTTCTACCGCTTATTCCCTTCGGGGTGACGGGGGGCGCTGGAGCCTATCTCAGCTACAATCGGGCGGAAGGCGGGGTTGTCATTTTTATTAATTTGATGGGCAGTTTGCTGTAAAGTTAAGTATTTTCATTCATTTTTATTTGGACAAAAACATGTTTGGAAAGTATGATAATATACTGTAATATTTGTTGCAATATTGGACACTGTTAAAGTTTAAAAGGTATGCAATTTCAAGCAGCACGGTGGTACAGGGGTTAGTGCATGTGCCTCACAATACGAATTTAGTTCAAACCCGGGCTCGGGATCTTTCTGTGTGGAGTTTGCATGTTCTCCCCGTGACTACGTGGGTTCCCTCCGGGTACTCCGGCTTCTTCCCACCCCCAAAGACATGCACCTGGGGATAGGTTGATTGGCAACACTAAATGGGCCCTAGTGTGTGAATGTTGTCTGTCTATCTGTGATGGCCCTGTGATGAGGTGGCGACTTGTCCAGGGTGTGCCCCGCCTTCCGCCCGAATGCAGCTGAGATAGGCTCCAGCACACCCACGCGACCCCAACAAAAAGGACAAGCGGTAGAAAATGGATGGATGGATTTCAAGCAGTACATATACCGTACAGGCCAAAAGTTTGGACACACCTTCTCATTCACTGCATTTTCTTTATTTTCATGACTATTTACATTGTAGATTGTCACTGAAGGCATCAAAACTATGAATGAACACATGTGGAGTTATGTACTTAACAAAAAAAGGTGAAATATCTGAAAACATATTTTATATCCTAGTTTCTTCAAAATAGCCACCCTCTGCCCTGATTACTGCTTTGCACACTCTTGGCATTCTCTCCATGAGCTTCAAGAGGTAGTCACCTGAAATGGTTTTCACTTCACAGGTGTGCCTAATCAGGGTTGATTAGTGGAATTTCTTGCTTTATCAATGGGGTTGGGACCATCAGTGTGAATGAGAAGGTGTGTCCAAACTTTTGGCCTGTATTGCATTTATTTGCATCAAAATGAAAAAAATCAATTACAGATTACATTAGTGAGAAAATATGAAGTACTTTATTGACACATATAGAGATGTCCGATAATGGCTTTTTTGCCGATATTGTCCAACTTTTAATTACCGATACCGATATCAACCGATACCGATATATACAGTCGTGGAATTAACACATTATTATGCCTAATTTTGTTGTGATGACCCGCTGGATGCATTAAACAATGTAATGAGGTTTTCCAAAGTAAATCAACTCAAGTTATGGAAAAAAATGCCAACATGGCACTGCCATATTTATTATTGAAGTCACAAAATGCATTATTTTTTTCAACATTCCTCAAAACAGCAGCTTGGAATTTGGTTGAGGTGGGCGGGATTGGGGGGGCGGGAGGTAGAGGGTAGCGGGGGTGTATATTGTAGCGTCCCGGAAGAGTTAGTGCTGCAAGGGGTTCTGGGTATTTGTTCTGTTGTGTTTATGTTGTGTTACGGTGTGGCTGTTCTCCCGAAATGTGTTTGTCATTCTTGTTTGGTGTGGGTTCACAGTGTGGCACATATTTGTAACAGTGTTAAAGTTGTTTATACGGTTACCCTCAGTGTGACCTGTATGGCTGTTGATCAACTATTCCTTGCATTCACTTGTGTGTGTGAAAAGCCGTAGATATTATGTGATTGGGCCGGCACGCAAAAGCAGTGCCTTTAAGGTTTATTGGCGCTCTGTACTTCTCCCTACGTCCGTGTACCACTCCGTACAGCGGTGATTTAAAAAGTCATAAATTTTACTTTTTGAAACCGATACCGATAATTTCCGATATTACATTTTAAAGCATTTATCAGCCGATAATATCAGCAGTCCGATATTATCGGACATATCTAGCCTGTACTTCATTTTTTCAGTCAAAATGAAAAAAATCAATTACAGATTACATTAGTGAGAAAATTTGAAGTACTTTATTGACACATATCATTTCCAGTTGTTTGCGGGCCAGATAAAATGATGTCGCGGGCCAGCTCTGGCCCCCGGGCCTTGAGTTTGACACCTGTGATGTAATGTAACTTGTGATTTTAAGCAGGTTCCTGTCTCCTCTTGGTGCTGTTCTACTAGTTAAGAAAAGTCGTCTATAAATCTTGCTAGGGCTGTACTATCATTCGTTCAAAATCTGATCTTGGAGAGCCACGTTATTCGAGTTTCTTGTTTTATGCGAATCATCAAAGTTTGCCACGATGTCTGTAGTGAAAATTCACAAGCTTCACCTTTTGGGCATTGCATATATTTCTTTATACATCTGCTTTTAAACTTCTAAACCCTTTTGGACGAAGGAGTTCAAGTGCGACTTCGATTATAGAAACATAAAACATTAGCCACTTCAAAGCATAACCTCTTCCTGTTCATTTTTGGGCATGGATTCTTTGAAATATGTGTAACCATGGGGCTTAAAATTGATATTTTCCCTGTCTCCAAGTGACCAAAGATGAAAAATAATAGATTTTTAACAGAAAAGTGCACACTTCAATCAGTAATCATCTTTGACTTGAAGACCAGGAGCCCCTCAAAGCGTTCTCTCGTAGTTGTCTGTCAATGGTCCCACGAGCAAGGAGCGCTATCTCTTTCACGGGGGCCGGACTGCCCACTTTAAGTCTATTCGTAACAGGATCCTGCACCATGCTGGATAGACCTGGACAAAGGAGCGCCGTCTCCAGTGATGGCCTCAGGGTCAGATAGACTTTCCTCTTCCACTTGTAGCCGCACATCAAACTTTGATGTTTTACGGTTGTGTGCATTTTAGATGATTGTGGTAAACCGCGTGCAACTGATGCCAAGACGAATCTTCTTCTATCGTGTGACTTTTAATTGTTGTTGTTCATCAAAATACAGCTTTGTGTTGTTTCTGTTTGTTTATCAATGAAGGCTGATGTGATGTTTGTTGGATGCTTAATGTTGTGTCGACCAGCATTCCTCCAATGGGTAATTCAAATTGCTAGTCTCTCCCAGATTCTTTTTATGGCACATAAGCTGATGTTTATATTCAATCAACAGGCAGCAGTTTGTATTTTGTGGTTTATTCTCCAAGCTTAGAGGACAAACTGAGACCAATCCAGCACACCAGCGTTCCCCAGCCCGGTCCAGATCGGTCTAGCTCGGTCTCCCCCCAAACCCCCGGAAGTCCCGTGATCTTCCCTCTGTCCCCCGCCTGCTGTTTCCCCAGTCTAGCTGTGCTCCTTATCTTAGGAATGTAATGGCAGTCTCAACAAAGAGAATAAACAGTGCTCTGACTCTAACCAAGGACACTCGAATCCAAGCGCTTTGTACCACACGAGACATTAGCTGATGTAAATATGACTATAGGAGTTTTTAGAAAGAAGTAACACTTAAATATGGATATGATTCTGATCGGCTTCCAACATTAACTAGCAAACTAGTCAGTTAGTGGGGTGAATTTCCCTTATTATAGCCGTGTTTATTAGCCTAACCAGCAATACATAGAGGCTGTTAAATAAAACTCATTATTGATACCAACCAAATGTTCCAACTTTAACTATGCACTGTAAAAAAAAACCTGCACAATCTACAGTAAAACACCGGCAGCTGTGGTTGTCACCGTAAAAAACGCAGTCATGATGTATAAGACATTACGGTATGTTGATGTTCAATCTGTTAATTTTACAGTTAATAACAGTTTTTGCTTTCAGTAAATTACCATATTTTCCGCACTATAGGGCGCACCGGATTTTAAGGCGCGTTGCCAATGAATGGTCTATTTATTTATTTTTTCATATATAAGGCGCACCAGATTATAGGGCGCATTAAAGGAGTCATATTAGTATTATTTTTTTCTGAATTTAAAAAACTTCCTTGTGGTCTACATAACATGTAATGGTGGTTCTTGGGTCAAAATGTTGCATAGATTATGTTCAAGTAGCTTTCCGACAGTCGCTTCAGTATGCGCCGTTTTGTGGGCGGTCTTATTTACGTGGCTCACCTTCGACAGCGTCTTCTCCCCGTCATCTTTGTTGTAGCGGTGTAGCGTGCGAGGACGGGAGTGGAAGAAGTGTCAAAAGATGGAGCTAACTGTTTTAATGACATTCAGACTTTACTTCAATCAACAAAAGAGCAGCATCTCCTCATCCGCCGGAAATGTGTCCCGTGAAAAACCGTCCGACCGGAACTCTCTCATAACTAAAGTTCCTTGAGTGAATAATGTACACTCACCACACCGGTATGTTTTAGCGCTTTCCTGGCGAGTTTACTGACAGATAAAAGTAAGAACTTTACACTACTTTATATTAGAAATGGCAACAGCGGAGGATGAATGTCCCATAACAAGAAGATAGAGAAAAAGAAGAAGTTTATCGACTACGGAGTCGGCACAGACTACAAAGGCGGACGCGCGCAATTTTTCAGTACTTATGCAGATCCCAAATACAGATCAGCAGGTACCAGAAGGTAAGAAAAGTTGCTTTTGTATAATATTGCGAAACAAAACGCCAGATAATTTGTCTTACCTTATACACACACCATAATAACATTCGTATGTTGAAGCACAGTACAATCCATCAAGCGGTGCTGCTTCATAACTTACCAAAGTCGTACTAAAACATTTTGATAGATTTTTCAGCGCCGTGTGTAATTGTCTATATTTTCAATGCAACATATAATATTTTGGTGTTGTTTACTTGAGTCATATTGCAGTCTACACGTATCTCTTGTGTGTGACTGCCATTGTATTGCAGTCTACACGTATCTCTTATGTTTGACTGCCATCTACTGGTCACACTTATCATTTCACCATGTACCAAATAAAATAGCTTTGAGGTCGGTAAGCAAAACCAGAATTATTCCGTACATTAGGCGCACCGGGTTATAAGGTGCACTGCCGAGTTTTGAGGGGAAACAAAGTATTTTAAGTGCGCCGTATAGTCCGGAAAAGGAAATGTTAAAAAGTTCCAATAAATGTCACACACACACACTAGGTGTGGTGAAATTTGTCCTCTGCATTTCGACCCATCCCCTTGTTTACCCCCTTGGAGGTGAGGGGAGCAGTGAGCAGCAGCGTGGGCCATGCTCAGGAATCATTTGGAGATTTAACCCCCAATTCTAACCCTTGATGCTGAGTGCCAAGCAGGTCTTTGGTATGACTCGGCCGGGATTTGAACTCACAACCTCCCAGTCTCAGGGCGAACACTCTAACCACTAGGCCACTGAGCCTTAAAATAGTGTAGTACAATTGTTAATCTGTTTACAAAAAAACGTGTAGAATTTATGGTAAAACACTTGCAGCTGTGGTTGCCAGGAATTCACCGTCAAACAAATTAGGGCCAATTTTAGAGTTGCCAATTAGCCTATTGTTGTTGTTGTGTTTGTTGTTCTTGTCTCTCTGTCTTATCCGCCTCTTGTCCCTGCAATTTCCCCATCTGTCTTCCTTTTTTTCTCTTTCTATCCCCTCCTGCTCGGCCTCGCCAAATAATAATATAAATCCATTTAATAAAGTCAAATACAAATAAGGCAACAAGAGAAGTATCCAACACTTCTATTGTGTAAAGTAAATCTGTACAGCCGATATGGGCATCAACATCAACAGTATGATTTGCCTGAGTAGCTGGACAGGACAAAAGAAATAAAAAAAGTAATTACCGCCACTTACAGGACTGGGGTTTTGCTGGTCATGAAGCTTGATTGTGTTTTTTTGTCCTTTGAGGGGATATTTAAGTCATGTTTTTTGTCTTTAGACTGCTTCCTCCTTGTACATTGACTGTGTATTATTGATGGTTTCCTACTGAAGGAAGTAGAATGTGTAATCTTTCCGGGTTTCCTGTCCCATTGCTCATGTCCTCCCTGAGAAGAAGTAATGCCACACTTTTGGATGTCCAATGGAGGTGAGAAGAGAATAAAGCAGCAGCAGTGGGATTTTTTAGTTATTTTTTACAAAACCCAAAAAGTTGGCACGTTGTGTAAATGGTAAATAAAAACGGAATACAATGATTTGCAAATCCTTTTCAACTTATATTCAATTGAATAGACTGCAAAGACAAAATACTTAATGTTCGAACCGGAAAACTTTATTTTTTGCAAATATTAGCTCATTTGGACTTTGATGCCTGCAACATGTTTCAAACGAGCTGGCACAAGTGGCAAAAAAGAGTGAGAAAGTTGAGGAATGCTCATCAAACACTTATTTGGAACATCCCACAGGTGAACAGGCTAATTGGGAACAGGTGGGTGCCATGATTGCGTATAAAAGCAGCTTCCATGAATTGTCCAACAGTTTAAGAACAACATTTCTCAATGAGCAAGGAATTTAGGGATTTCACCATCTACGGTCCGTAATATCATCAATAGTAAAGATGTCCGATAATTACTTTTTTGCCGATATCCGATATTCCGATATTGTCCAACTCTTAATTACCGATTCCGATATCAACCGATACCAATATATACAGTCGCGGAATTAACACATTATTATGCCTAATTTTGTTGTGATGCACCGCTGGATGCATTAAACAATGTAACAAGGTTTTCCAAAATACATCAACTCAAGTTATGGAAAAAAATGCCAACATGGCACTGCCATATTTATTATTGAAGTCACAAAGTGCATTATTTTTTTTAACATGCCTCAAAACAGCAGCTTGGAATTTGGGACATGCTCTCCCTGACAGAGACTATGAAGAGGTTGAGGTGGGCGGGATTGGGGTGGGACGGGGTAGGGGTTAGGGGGGGTGTATATTGTAGCGTCCCGGAAGAGTTAGTGCTGCAAGGGGTTCTGGGTAATTGTTCTGTTGTGTTTCTGTTGTGTTACGGTGCGGATGTTCTCCCAAATTGTGTTTGTCATTCTTGTTTGGTGTGGGTTCACAGTGTGGCGCATATTTGTAACAGTGTTAAAGTTGTTTATACGGTCACCCTCAGTGTGACCTGTATGGCTGTTGACCAACTATGCATTGCATTCACTTGTGTGTGTGAAAAGCCGTAGATATTATGTGATTGGGCCGGCACGCAAAGGCAGTGCCTTTAAGGTTTATTGGCGCTCTGTACTTCTCTCTACGTTCATGTACCACTCCGTACAGCAGCGTTTTAAAAAGTCATAAATTTTACTTTTTGATACCGATACTGATAATTTCCGATATCACATTTTAAAGCATTTATCGGCCGATAATATCGACAGTCTGATATTATCGGACATCTCTCGTTAAAACTCTACTATGCAAAGCAAAAGCCATTTGTCAACAACACCCAGAAAGGCCGCTGGCTTCGCTGGGTCCGAGCCCATCTAAGATGGACTGACGCAAAGTGGAAAAGTGTATTCAATTGAATATAAGTTGCTGAGATAGGCTCCAGCGCCCCCGCGACCCTGAAGGGAATAAGCGGTAGAAAATGGATGGATGGATATAAGTTGAAAAGGATTTGCAAATCATTCTATTCTGTTTTTATTTACGATTTACACAACGTGCCAACTTCACTGTTTTTTTGTTTTTTTCTAACAGTGAGTGTCAGGCACACAGGGATGAGAGCCAAACTACTGCAACATAATACTGTCCGCAGTAACCGACCCTTTTGTAACGTAGTAATTAAAGTTCATTGATGCTTCTGGAGGACAATTTTGTGTCCGTGGTAGCTTTGTCAAAAGTGGGATTCACGATATATTTCAGATAGTGCTGGCTGAATTTAGATTCATCACGAGCAGAAAGGATATGACCAAGGTCTCAGCAGCCGCTCCTGACTGGAAGTCCATGAACATATAGATAGATAAGAGACGCAAATATCATATGAGGATGTGTGGTCTGATATCAGCTCCTCATGCTACTTATGTCCGCTCAGAGCCTGGAGGAGCGTTGTAACAGGATCCTGAGGAACATGGAGGCCTCTCTCACGGCTCGGGACCGCGTCGGAATCCAGGATTTTGTTCTCTTGGACAACTACACCAGCGAGACCGCCTTCCTGGACAACTTGAGGAAACGCTTCCATGAGAATCTGGTTTATGTGAGTCCCTTTCTTGAGTGTCTAATGCCAAAAATACTTACAATTACATACATACTGTGGAAATCTCACTCTTTTTAAGAAAGGTTTTAACATCCTTAAGTGTTATGGTAGTGTAAAAACAAGTTAACTCACGGATCCTGGTGTAACCACTGTAAATATTCATACGCTCATATGTACATTTTACTGTATAAAGCAGTGTTTTTCAAAGTTTTTTGAGCCAAGGCACATTTTTTTGCGTTAAAAAAATCTGAAGGCACACCACCAGCAGAAATCATTAAAAAACGAAACCCAGTTGACAGTAAAAAGTCCTTGTCGCAATTGTTGGATATGACTTTAAAACATAACCAAGCATGCATCACTATAGCTCTTGTCTCAAAGTAGGTGTACTGTCACCACCTGTCACATCACGCCGCGACTTATTTTGAGTTTTTTGCTGTTTTCCTGTGTGTAGTGTTTTAGTTCTTGTCTTGCGTTCAAGACAAGAACTAACAACTAGGACGTTGGTATTTTCCTGTAGCAGTTTCATGTCTCCCTTTGAGCGATATTTCCCGCATCTGCATCCGCATTTGTTTTAGCGATCAAGACTATTTCAGTTGTTTTTAATCCTTCTTTGTGTGGACATTGTCAATTGTCATTGGGGATGATGTTCGTTAAGAAATTATCGAGTTTGAGCCTATTATCGAATCCTCTTATCTAACCGATTCCTTATCGAATCTCTTATCGAATCTAGAGTCATACAAAAGACTATTCAATAAAGTACAACCAAACTCAGCTTTGCTCCTGCTGCCTTTTTAAAACAGCGTCCATGCATGCTAGCGTATGTTTTAAGATAGCGTATGTTTAACCAAACCTGCGCCCAAAAATACCATGAATCGATTTACGTGGACCCCGACTTAAACAAGTTGAAAAACTTATTCGGGTTTTACCATTTAGTGGTCAATTGTACGGAATATGTACTGAACTGTGCAATCTACTAATAAAAGTTTCAATCAATCAATCAATCAATGCCTTATTTATGCGTTAAATACAGAAATAGCACCCGTAACTGACACGGCGCCCTTTAATACGGTGCGCCCTATGGTCGTGAAAATATGGTACAGTGGCTTCGATAACGGGAACCGGTTCTCAAAAAGGGATTTGAATTCATGGAATCGGTTCTTTTCTTATCAAACAATCGGGAGACCCGGTTTCGAACATCATCCCTAATTGTCATGTCATGTTCGGATGTACTTTGTGGACGCCGTCTTTGCTCCACAGTAAGCCTTTGCTGTCGTCCAGCATTCTGTTTTTGTTTACTTTCTAGCCAGTTCAGTTTTAGTTTCGTTCTGCATAGCCTTCCCTAAGCTTCAATGCCTTTTCTCAGGGGCACTCACCTTTTTTTTGTTTTTGTTTTAAGCTTTAGGCACCCTTTTACCTGCACACTGCCTGCCGCTATTTCCGACATCTGCAAAGCCATTAGCTACCGGCTGCCACCTACTGATATGGAAGAGTATTACACGGTTACTCTGCCGAGCTCTAGACAGCACCGACACTCAACAACAACACATCATTTGCAGACTATAATTACTGGTTTGCAAAAAATATTTTTAACCCAAATAGGTGAAATTAGATAATCTCCCACGGCACACCAGACTGTATCTCACACTGTGGCACAGTGGTTGAAAAACACTGGTATAAACCACACGAGGGCCAGATCAAGCTGGGTGCGTTGTGCGCATTAGGCCCGCGTGGTCAATTACATCAAATAATATTAAACTATTCCGAAAGGTACCTTATTATTGTGTAATACTAACAATATTCGAACAATAACCGTGTTGTGCCGATAATAGCTAGCTGACAACTAACGTGTTAATAACTAGTGTCATAACGTGTTTTTTTTCGCAACTTACTGCGAGGATTGTTCTCCCAGGAAGCAAACGAACTATTCCGGACAGGACTTGAAGGTAGGAACATATTTATTAATTAATAAATCCTACACAGGACAAAAGTCAGGAACTAAAACAAAAAGAAAGTGTGCCGATTGCACGAGAGGCTAAGGGACATAAAACTTAAAGCAGGAAACATACGCTAACACTTAGCCTGAACTATGGACATGAAACAAACCAAACTTATTGTGGCAAGAAACGAGCAGCATGAACTAAGCATGAAACAATCAATGACGCCAGGACGACTAACTGGCAAAGACAGGCTTAAATAATAGTCTCTGATTAGAGCAAGTGCGTGTCCCGAACACATGAGGCAGGTGAAACTAATCAGTCGTCATGGAAAGTAAAACAAACAAGGATGCACAAAAACAGGAACTATGGAGTCTTAAAATAACAGAAAATAACAAAAAACATGATCCAGACCACAGACCATGACAACTAGCTGGCGACTAGCACGCTGATCGCTAGCTGGCAACTAAAGCGCTAATCGCTTGCTGACAACTAGGATGTTAATAACTAGCTAGCAACTGGCCCGTCAAATGCTAGTTGGCAACGAGAGCGCTAATCGCGAGCTGAAAAATAGCACATTAATCTCTGGCTGGCAACCGGAGCGCTAATCGCTAGCTGAAAAATAGCACATTAATCTCTGGCTGGCAACCGGAGCGCTAATCGCTAGCTGAAAAATAGCGCATAAATCTCTGGCTGGCAACTGGAGCGCTAATCGCTAGCTGCAACTACCGCAGGAATCGCAAGCTGACAACTAGGCTGGTAATCACTAGTTGAAAACCAGAGCACTAATCGCTAGCTGACAACTAGAGTGCTAATCATTAGCTAACAACTACAACGCTGATCGCTAGCTGGCAACTAAATTACTAGCTAATAACTAACTAATCACTTCCCATTTCGGACATTTCCTGAATGTTTCATAAAAATCGGTCTACAATTTTTTGGAAATGCAAACTAACAATTCCTGGCGATGGACTTTAGAGGCAGTTGTAATTTCTACTTCCAATTAAACGCTATGCCTTTGACCCTTCCCCCGATGTGGTCCTGATACTGCTGGATCCCACATCTCATGTTGCTGAAGCAGCACGCCTCACAAAGGTCATCCAGGTGGTGCAAAGTGATTAACCCAACTTTTTGCTCTTGATAAGGACAACATTGCTCATTGTTGGAAGCGATGCACAGAGCACATTACATTCTTGGTGTTTTATAACCGCGAGGTGACCGTCCGTGACCTTCTGTCCCCCCTGCTGCAGACCTACATAGGCACTCTTTTGGTGTCAGTCAACCCATACAAGGAGCTGGACATCTACAGCAAGAGTCAGATGGACACCTACATGGGCGTCAACTTCTTTGAACTTCCACCTCACATGTAAGACGGGCTCTCTCTCCATTAGTACTTTGTATCCATGTGTAGCGTGCTCTTTCTAATATTTTGTATTAAAAAAACATCAATAACATATGCTAGGGCTGGACTGTATACAAAAATAATCATCAGGATTATTTTGATTGATATTGAAATCATGAGAAATAACACAATTATTCATTATTTTGAATTTTATTTTTTATTTTTATTAACAAAATAATAATACAATAATAATACGGGCAGCACGGTGGAACAGGGGTTAGTGCACCTGCCTCACAATACGAAGGCTCTGGGTTCGATCCTGCTCTCGGGATCTTTCTGTGTGGAGTTTGCATGTTCTCCCCGTGACTGCGTGGGTTCCCTCCGGGTACGCCGGCTTCCTCCCACCTCCAAAGACATGCACCTGGGGATAGGTTGATTGGCAACACTAAATTGGCCCTAGTGTGTGAATGTTGTCTGTCTATCTGTGTTGGCCCTGTGATGAGGTGGCGACTTGTCCAGGGTGTACAACGCCTTCCGCCCGATTGCAGCTGAGGTAGGCTTCCTTAATGCTGAAATCATTTGGCCATACTTTTTTTCTCTTGGGTTTAGTGATTATTGATTAGGCATCCTAGCACTGTGTCAAATAAGAAGTAGAATTTAGTAGACGGGGTCTATTTTTCACTCATACGCTCACTCAGAGATTGGGATGAATTGTCCAGCCCTAAACTAGATCTCACTGTGAGTGGACTGACGTGGAGCCATCTATGCCCTTCTTAGCTACGCGCTGGCAGACAACGTGTTCCGCACCATGCTGTCCGAGTTCAACAACCACTTCATCCTGATTTCGGGGGAGAGCGGCGCAGGCAAGACGGAGGCCTCGAAGAAGATTCTGCACTTTTATGCGGTCAGCTGTCCGAGTACCAAAGTCTTGAATAACGTCAGAGACAGGATGCTGGTCTCCAACCCTGTGCTTGAGGTGCGTATGTTCTAAGGGCGGACACTCAAGTTGATTCATTGATAGTTAAGGACTGTCTTGATTAAGCACGCCTCAAAGCATCCCTCCATTTTTTTTTCATACGTTTCACATTGCCATGATGACAGCCGTATTAACCTCTTAAGGCCCAAGCTGTTTGTTTACATGCTTTTTTTATTTCTCTTTGCTATTTGGGCTTATTGGACCCTAATTAGAATAAAAACTAAGAATCATCTTTTGATATGATGTACTTAGTCCATAAGTACACAAACGTGTACTTCATGTTTAGTGACATGTTAATTCTTATATTTACACTTTTTTTTGTCAAAATTCCATTGTATGTTATACTCTTCTGACACCACCAGATGGTAGTATAAGTGTCCACATAAGCGGCCATAAGACCCCAATTCTGTATTGTACACAATTTTGGAAATAAGAGCCAAAAGGTGCTGTCCACGCATGTGGCCACTCAGGCCTTTAGAGGTTTTTAATGTTGCAACCCATTTCCTCAGCGTATCAGCATATTGAGAAGGGAATAGGCACTGACACTACCCATATCCACATAGGTTTTATTTGTCGAAAAGATATGTTGGAATACACATCGACATACATGCTAACGGGCATATATTTCCCCCGCTAGCCTATATGTCAATAGGCTAACGATTAGGCCGGGCTAGCATGCTAAGCATTACACTAAGAGCACCATCAAAGCATCCGTTGCAGGATCATACCAGCTTTGTTAGACAAGATCATAGACTGTTTTGGACAATATAGTTTACATACCAAATGTCCATTTCCATTTATTACAAGTAATAAGAAAACGTAAATGCCTGACTTACCTATCAAGGAGGAAAAATCGCAAATTTGCGTCAGATTAAAAAATCTTCTCCGCCTTCAATCGCCTCCATCTTTCAGAGGCATCCCCGATACAAATCATTGTTTTGTTCCTGGCTTTGTCATGAATAAGTTGAGAATTGATTTATTGAGGTCTGACATGTTTAGTAACTTTACCGGTGGCAGTAGCCAGACGAAGAGGGCGGTGCGTAACTGGCAACCTGGATGTGACACACTCACAGAGTTTCTAATTGGTCAAACGGTGGAGGGCGGGGCATCAAGATGAAAACAATAACAAGATTTCGGGGCTGTAAATCTAATTTTGAAATGAGCATATCCGAGGTATTGGAAAAGAACATCAATTTCAGTTATTTCGTTGAACAATGTACAATGACAATAAAGATATATTCTCTGAACATGATTTATGAATGAATGAATGAATGATCTTTATTGTCATTGTGCATGTACAGGTACAGGTCCAACAAAATTTAGGTTGCTTCCCTAAGGTGCTTTGCATTTTTAAAAAAGAAGAAGAAACCACACAATATACAAAAACAACACAATATACACAATATGCAATATGGCCTAAGACCACTATAAGAGGCAATGTAAAAAAAAAAATGAGACAGTAAAAAGTATAAAGTGACTAGTGAACTGACTAGAGAGGAGTAATGCTGGTTCCCAGTGTGCTGAGGGGGTGGGAGTCAGCATTTCCTACCTCCTATGCTGTGCAGGCATTTTATTTTGGATTTAAATATGTAAATAAATATGATAAATATTGTCCAGTTGGCGTGTAATCGCTGATTGCACAGTCCCGGATCGTGATTGACCGGTATTCATGCCTATTGACAAATCAGGGCCATTTAATGATGACTTGACATGAAATTATTACATACGGCTCCTTTAAAGAAAGTTTGCTAAATCTTGTAAATCTTGGGTTTGATCTTTTTTCACTTTGTCACCCAGGCTTTCGGAAATGCCAAAACCCTAAAGAATGACAACTCCAGTCGCTTCGGGAAGTATATGGACATCCAGTTTGATCACCAGGTGGCCTTGAGTATCCTCAACAGCACACTCCACACAATGTGAATTTGTGTGGTGGAATGATGTTCGTCTTTCAGGGCGGGGCAGTCGGGGGACACATTCTCAGCTACCTGCTGGAGAAGTCACGCGTGGTCCATCAGAATCACGGCGAGCGGAACTTCCACATCTTCTACCAGCTGGTGGAGGGTGGAGAGGAAGATCTGCTCCGCTGGCTGGGCCTAGAGAGGAACTGTCAGCTTTACCGCTACCTGGTTCAGGTCAGTGACGACTTAGTACAACGACACAGGGTGCCCACAAAGTCTGGGGACATGGTTAAAAACACGTCATTTTTAAAAGAAAACCATTTTATTCAATTCTAATTTCTATTCTCAACATGATTTCCAATGTATAATTTGATGCGCTTATCCAATTATTCTGAAAACCATTCGCACATCTGTACCCAGACTTCATGGACACCCTGTATAATGCATCACGTGCAGGGAGAGTTTCAAATCAGAGCCTAATCCCCCATCACCTTCAGGGTAATTGTGCCAAAGTCAGCTCCATCAACGACAAAAGCGACTGGAAGACGGTGCGGAGAGCCCTTTCTGTCATTGACTTCAGCGAGAGTGACACCGAGGTAGGGTTTAGGGAAGTCTCGCAAAAATACCAATGTTTTTATGACCCACATTCCATCGTCTCGTGTTCTCGAAGCACCTGTTTGGAATCATTGCCAGCGTGCTCCACTTGGGGAACGTCAAGTTCGAGACGGATGCTCGAGGTTATGCCAGTCTCAACAACAACCAGGAAATGCAATGGGTGTCAAAAGTCAGAACCCAACCAAAATACAAGTAACTTACAGTATTGTATTTACATTCTTCAAGTCCTTTTTTGCTGTTGTGCTACAGTTACTTGGGATCCCCGCTCAAGTGCTACAACAGGGCTTAACGCACCGCAAGATTGAGGCCAAAAAGGAGGAGGTGACTCATTTCTTTTTTGACACTGCCAGAGAGGTACCTAATGAAGTGTCCAGCGACCTGTCAGTCTGTCTGTCTAGTGCAGGGGTGTCCAAACGTTTTTCACTGAAAAATCAATAGAATATACAATTTAGATTTTTTTCTCATCTTTAGGTGTCCTCTCAAGTTTGGTCCAGGGCCCCGGAAGGGTGATAGTCATAAAAATGTTAAAAATAAGTCATATTTTTTTATTCAACGCTTGAATCTCTAGATTAACTTCAGCTTTATCTGTTGATATAACTTTTTAAAATGTTTGTTTTATGCCATTTTTGTCAAACCCTGTTTTTTTTTATGGAAAAAAACACTAAATATGCAATAATTTATGTATGTTCAAATTGAAATATTTTTTGTGAAATAATTGGAGCCTTGAATAGCTCAACAACTCATAACAACGTTGATTTTTGAGTAATGACTGTTTCAAAAAAAGGCCCACTAAAATTCTTGGGAATCCATAACACTTAATTAAGTCTCTAGCTTGTCTTCAGATCTATTCGTCTGTTATAAGTTTTTATCATTTCTTCATGTTTGTTTTGTCAAAGCAAACTTTGTTTTTATACAGCAAACACAAATTATACAATATTTTACCCCCCAAAATACTTAAAAGTAGAATTTTTGATTTCAAGAAATTGGAGCATTATCTGTCAATATTACTTTTTAAAATGTTTGTGTAGAGGTTGCCCTCTAGTGGGTTCCTCGGACCACCACACACTGCCACGAGAGCCCGGATTTCAGGGTACAACACTGTTTTATTCTCATAAATGTGGAGAGGCTTTTGCTTTACAGCAAAATATCTTTCTCTTTCTTCGTGTCTCTCTCTCTCTCCGGCTCTCACTCCAACTCCAACTCCAACTCCGTGTCTCATCCCGGCTGCTGCTAATAAAGGCGACATGTGATTAGATAACAAGGCCTACCTGGGCCATCTACTCACCTGTCGCTGTCTTTGAGGCCGGTCCTGGCACACCCCGTTCCGTGGCGGGCCCGCAGGCCACGCCCCTCCACAAAAACCCTGTTTTTTTATGGAAAACCCCCCCACAAAATATGCTATAATTTCGCCCCAAATATGTTGAAAGTGAAATATTTGATGTGAAGTAATTGGAGCCTTGAATAGGTCAGTAACTCATAACAACGTTGATTTAAATTCATTAGTATTTTTTGAGTAATCACTGTTTAAAAAAAAAAAGGCCCACTAAAATTATTGGGGATCCATAACACTTAAGTCTCTAGATCGTCTTCAGATCTATTCGTTTGTTATAAGTTTTTATTATTTCTTCATGTTTGTTTTGTCAAAGCAAACTTTGTTTTTATACAGAAAACACAAAATAAGCAATATTTTACCCCCAAAAATACTTAAAAGTAGAATTTTTTATTTCAAGAAATAGGAGCTTTATTCGGTCTATAACTTTTTAAAATGTTTGTTTTATGCCCTTTTTGTCAAAACCCTGTTTTTTTATGGAAAAACAAACACAAAATATGCAATAATTTCGCCCCAAATATGTTCAAAGTGAAATATTTTATGTAAAGAAATTGGAGCCTTGAATAGGTCAATAACTCCTAATATTGATTTTAATTCATTAGTATTTTTTGAGTAATGACTGTTTAAAAAAAAAAAAGGCCCACTAAAATTCTTGGGGATCCATAACACTTAAGTCTCTAGATCGTCTTCAGATCTATTTGTCTGTTATAAGTTGTTATTATTTCTTCATGTTTTTGTCAAAGCAAACTTTGTTTTTATACAACAAACACAAAATATGCAATATTTTACCCCCAAAAATATTTCAAAGTAGGATTTTTAATTTCAAGAAATTGGAGCCTTGTTTAGGTCGATAATTCATAACAGCATTGATTATGATTCATTATTCTTTTTTTTTTTGAGAAATGACTGCTATAAAGAAAAAAAAAACATCCTGCACGGCAGCTTTGTTATTAGTCAACATTGCAAGTTGTTGTCGCTACATTTCACCTGTTTGCTCTTTTATTCCACTTTGGGTTTTTTTCTCTAAATATTATTTCCACTATGTCCCGCGGGCTGTTAAAAAAATAGCTGCGGGCCGTTAATGTCCCCCGGGCTACACTTTGGACACCCCTGGTTTTGTGGGAACACAGTTTTTATGGTATTAATATTGACACCTTTCTCTGATGTACAAATAAGGTTTTTAGTCCCTTTTCTGTGGACCACGCTGTTTACGCGAGGGACGCCCTGGCCAAAGCTGTCTATGGACGCACTTTCAACTGGCTGGTCAACAAGATCAATGAATCGCTGGCAAACATGGTGTGAAAATAAGTACATTATCTTTTTAATCCGTCTCTTTAATTCTGACATTCAAGTAATTAAAATACATTTTACAATACAGTAGTACCTTAACTTACAAGCTCAATTGGTTCTGTGACGGCGCTTTTAACTAAAACCACTTGTATCACAAATCAAAGTCTCTCATTTTAATGAATTGAATTAATTTAAATTGGTGTTTTCACCCACTAAACAGCACAATTGTAACATGCAACATGTTTTTTAAAAATTATTTTTTTTAGATAAAAATATTATATTTACATATATATATATATATATATAAAAGAATGTGCTATTTTACAATGGCAGTAGTTTTATGATGTAATGTAATAATATTGTACAGCATTTACCTTGGCGATTGGACTTCTACTGTGTCTCCTTCCGGCTGCTTCTCCATTAAACACACCATCAGCAGCTTCTCCATATTTTCATGGATAAATGCCCACCGTGAATTACATTTAGATTTAGATATTTTAACAACCCTGGCTGACGTCAGACTGATGTCAACTCCATTGGTTCCGCCATCGAATAAACCCACATACCGTACATTTACATAGTCATACAAAAAACCATATATTGTGAATATAATTATTTATACACATCACAAAATGTGTATATAAACACAACACTTTAGATTAGGGCTGCAACAATTAATCGATTAAATCGATTATAAAAATAGTTGGCGATTAATTTAGTCATCGATTCGTTGGATCTATGCTATGCGCATGCGTAGAGGCAATTTTTTTTTAATTTTATTTATTTATTTATTTATTTTAATAAACCTTTATTTATAAACTGCAACATGTACAAACAGCTGAGAAACAATAATCAAAATAAGTATGGTGCCAGTATGCTGTTTTTTCCCCCAATAAAATACTGGAAAGGATAGAAATGTAGTTTGTCTCTTTTATCCAATTATTAATCGAAGTAATAATCGACAGATTAATCGATTATCAAATGAATCGTTAGTTGCAGCCCTACTTTAGATATATGAAATTACTTCAAAACTGTCTGTTGGCAGCTACAATAACACTGCCAAGAGACAGCTCTTTTTCAAAACACTTAATTTGGGGCATTCTTAAGTCAAGGTACCACTGTACATCTATGACACTCCTGCAGCCATGGACATAACCTGATAGCCTTGTGTACGTAATATAAAATGTTATGATCCGTCAAACATTCCTAGGATTCCTCCAGAAAGACGGTGATCGGTCTGTTAGACATCTATGGATTCGAGGTTTTCAACGTAAACAGGTGAGTCCTCAAAACAAATCCAATTAAAAACAACGAGGTGTGACGACATCTAACGCCTGCGATTGTATCCATTTTTTAAATGTTGTTTTTAGCTTTGAGCAGTTTTGCATCAACTACTGCAACGAGAAGCTTCAGCAACTTTTCATCCAGCTGACTCTGAAGTCGGAGCAGGAGGAGTACGAGACGGAAGGCATCGAGGTCAGTCACGCCCTTCTGTCCTGTATAGGAACAATGACACAATGACAATACAGTAGAAGAAGCGTATCATGGACGTTTGCACACACACAGTGGGAGCCAGTGCCATATTTCAACAATAAGATCATCTGCGACCTTGTGGAGGAGAAACACCGAGGGATCATCTCCTTATTGGTAAAGATCAGTCTAAGGGCGCAATCACACTTGTCATGTTTGGTACGGTTGAAAAGGAACTCTGGTGTGTTTCTTCTGCTTGTACGATTCATTTGATTGCGATTATCCGAACCACGGTGGGCACCAAACAAACGGACTCAAGCGTTCATGCTCTGTTGTGGTTCACTTGAGTACAAAAGTCAACGCGACATGGAACGGTGTTCTATTTGACAAACAATTAAGACAAAATTGGTAGGAAGTAGGTGTGTTGCGTTACAACTTTTTCACTTCCGATACCTTATTAATATTGGTGTGACGCATGGGTTGTATGACAGCGGTTGTTGGCGTGTTTCCAATATGCAGAAAGCCGAGTGGGCAGAGTGAAGGTAAAAAGGTATTTAATGAGGAAAACAGACAGGAGGGAGCCACTGGGAAAGGCTCTGAAAGCATTGGGAAGGCCATGGTTGAACAAAACTAAACTGATCAGGTTACAAAACGGAATGCTGGAGAACAGCAAAGACTTACTCGTAAGAACATACAGCAGGAGAAGTGTCCACAAACGATACACATGATGAACAATCGCCAAAGCCCCGACGAAGAAAGAAAGCCTCCGCACAACTTAAATAGTCTTGATTACAAACAGAAAACTGGTTGCAGGGACTATCTCTAAAAGGCAGGCGTGAAGCAGCTGCAGGACACGAGAAAACATGAAGTGAAAACTACGAAATAAGAGCGCAAGACAGTAACTAAAACACCACACACCAAGAAACTCAGAATAAGGCACGGCCTGGTGTGACTGGCCGTGACAATTGGAGCCTTCAGTATTGGCCTGTATCGATTTTAACTTGATACGATATCAGTACGAATCATTGCACATACTTTTATTATTTTATTATGTTAGAAAAGGCTTGATCAAGTGAAATGACTCAAAGAACAATGGTAGGTATGAAAACCACTAACCTTTTGACAGACTCGTGCAGTCTTTAGATTGAAGTGGATTCATATTTGTTTGTTTTGGCGATACCTAGCGGTCAAAATGATTAATTAAGTTAAATTCTTGACGCAATCGATTGAGTGATGCGGACACGTTTGATACCGGGAGCTTTCAAATGCGCTTCTGCCTTCAAGACTTTGTTTCTGTAAGTAAAATGCAATTCGTTTCTATTGACAAATGTTATGTTTTAGACTGCATTATTGTTTCATTAAGGACACTATACGCATATCTAGCTTGGTTGTTATTGTGTGCTTAGCTGTTGTGTAGCTGCCATCTCCTAGTAGCCTATAGCCTACCCTGTTTGCCTTTTGTAAATTACTTTACTAAAATACAAGAAAAGACCAATCTCGGAAGTGTTGATTCTCCCTTACAGGTATATTTTGGAAATGTTTAATAAAATCTAAAATGGTAAATATAGCAAAATATAGAAATAATCTGCTGTACATTGTCAGGTTCAAACACTGATGACATCTATTAAACAAGACAAGAAGCAAGGAATTAAACAGAGACAAAATTAAATTAGTCTCAATTGAGGAGAGATGTCAATCAATCAATCAATCAATCAATGTTTATTTATATAGCCCTAAATCACAAGTGTCTCAAAGGGCTGCACAAACCATAACGACATCCTCGGTACAGAGCCCAAATAAGGGTAAGGAAAACTCACCCCAGTGGGACGTCGGTGTGAATGACTATGAGAAACCTTGGAGAGGTAACCCCCCCCTCTCTAGGGGAGACCGAAAGCCATTGATGTCGAGTGGGTCTGACATAATATTGTGAAAGTCCAGTCCATAGTGGATCCAACATATCAGTGAAAGTCCAGTCCACAGTGGATCCAACAAGATGTCTGGGCTGTACTCTTGTACAGTCTCCATCACGCTCTGGCGAAAGATTGTACGCCTTTCCCTGATTACATGGCAACAACTGTTTCTAAGGGACGGCGGTCGTAAACAGCTATCGCCTTTGATTAAAACAGTTTAAAGAAAAGGTTGTTAAACAGTTCACAGAAGAGGTCGCCTGGAGCGGAGTCTGGTCCTGCTTCCTCTCCGCTTTTGTAGTTCTTGGGTCAAGATGAAATCTTTCTGTGGATTACAATACATCAAAGAAACAGAACACCTTCATGTTGCTTCCCATCCTACACAGCGGAGTTTTACAAGCCTTCTGCTTGGTAGGATTAAAGACAGCTTTTGTCTGCTCGCCGGGAACTCATTGAAACACAAAGTTTTGTGACAACTTGGATACAATTATTCTAACATACATGTTCAACCCAACAGATTGGCATTCAGTCTTCGATTTGAAACGCTAAGCACTGTAAGCAGAGAGAACTGAACCACAAGTTTGAATGCAGCCTAGATTTGAGTAGACTTTGACAGGACATCTCATATATGTTGTATTTCTCCATTTGGTGAAGGATGAGGAGTGTTTACGTCCCGGCGAGGCCACAGATCTCACTCTGCTGGAGAAAATGGAGGAAATGATCGGCGGTCACCCTCATTTTGTCACGTAAGCTTCTGCTATGATGCCAACAGTTCAAGTAACACCCTCGTACTGAAACAAGTTGACCTCCAGACACAAACTGGCCGACCAAAGGACGAGGAAAACACTGGAGAGAGGAGACTTCCGCCTGCTGCACTACGCTGGAGAGGTCACATACTGTGTAGTGGGTGAGGAATCCATCCATCCATCCATCCATTTTCTTCCGCTTATCTGAGGTCAGGTCGCGGTGGCAGCAGCCTAAGCAGAGAAGCCCAGCTTTCCCTCTCCCCAACCACTTCGTCCAGCTCCTCCCGGGGGATCCCGAGGCGTTCCCATCCTCTTCCTTTAATATATTCAGTTATAGTTCACCGTAGGATATTTGTGTGAATGCTCCAAAGTATTCACACATATGGTTTTCTACACCAAAATTAATCTATTTATTCAACTTCTTCTTTTTCTTCTCCAGATTTTGGCGGGCACTACCTTCCACATTTTTCACCCAATTCAAACCGTTCCTACTTCAAACTGTTCAGCCTATTCGGGAATGGCGGGCTTTCCCTTGACAAATTCCAAAAAGATTTCCCAGAATTCCAGGTTTTCCAGGACATTTTTCCCATTCAAAATGAATTGGCCATTTTTCAAACTTCCATCCTTTCCACATTTTTCAACCTATTCAAACCATTCCACCTTCAACACATTCCACCATCCTGGAATTTTTAAATACTTTCTTTCCAAGTTCCAAAAAATTCCAGGATTTTCCAGAATTCCTGGTTTTCCAAAGCCCTATTTCCACTCTTTTTTTGGCGACTACTCCTTCCACATTTTTCAACGCATTTCAACCGTTCTACAGTCTAAACATTCCTCTTAATCAGGACAAAAACAAATTTGTTTTTTGAGCTGGAAAAATTCCCGGTTTTCCCGAAATTCCAGGAATTCCGTAATACCATTTCTCAATTCAACTTGTTGCTACATCAACATTTCTCGACCGATTTGAAAAATTCCAAGACCAGACATTTCAACTCATTCAGAACATTCTAGTTTTTTACCATTTTCAAAAAAAATTCCCACTTTTCCCGAAATTCACACATTTTTGGGAAATTCCCATTGAAATCAATGGGACATTTTTTAAAGTTCCACAACTCCCACATTTTTCAACTTATTCAAACTGTTCCACCTTCAACACATTCCACCATCATGGAAATGTTAAATACCTTCTTTCCAAGTTCCAAAAAAATTCCAGGATTTTCCAGAATTCCTGGTTTTCCAAAGCCCTATTTCCACTCTTTTTTTGGCGACTACTCCTTCCACATTTTTCAACGCATTTCAACCGTTCTACAGTCTAAACATTCCTCTTAATCAGGACAAAAACAAATTTGTTTTTTGAGCTGGAAAAATTCCCGGTTTTCCCGAAATTCCAGGAATTCCGTAATACCATTTCTCAATTCAACTTGTTGCTACATCAACATTTCTCGACCGATTTGAAAAATTCCAGCACCAGCCATTTCAACTCATTCAGACCATTCAAGTCTTTTACCATTTTCAAAAAAATTCCCGCTTTTCACGAAATTCACACATTTTTGGGAAATTCCCATTGAAATCAATGGGACATTTTTTAAAGTTCCACAACTCCCACATTTTTCAACCTATTCAAACTGTTCCACCTTCAACACATTCCACCATCATGGAAATGTTAAATACCTTCTTTCCAAGTTCCAAAAAAATTCCAGGATTTTCCTGAATTCCTGGTTTTCCAAAGCCTTATTTCCACTCTTTTTTTGGCGACTACTCCTTCCACATTTTTCAACGCATTTCAACCGTTCTACAGTCTAAACATTCCTCTTAATCAGGACAAAAACAAATTTTTTTTTTGAGCTGGAAAAATTCCAGGTTTTCCCGAAATTCCAGGAATTCCGTAATACCATTTCTCAATTCAACATGTTGCTACATCAAGCTTTCTCGACCGATTTGAAAAATTCCAACACCAACAATTTCAACTCATTCAGACCATGCAAGTTTTTTGCCATTTTCAAAAAAATTCCCGCTTTTCCCGAAATTCACACATTTTTGGGAAATTCCCATTGAAATCAATGGGACATTTTTTAAAGTTCCACAACTCCCACATTTTTCCACCTATTCAAACTGTTCCACCTTCAACACATTCCACCATCATGGAAATGTTAAATACCTTCTTTCCAAGTTCCAAAAAAATTCCAGGATTTTCCAGAATTCCTGGTTTTCCAAAGCCCTATTTCCATTCTTTTTTTGGCGACTACTCCTTCCACATTTTTCAACGCATTTCAACCGTTCTACAGTCTAAACATTCCTCTTAATCAGGACAAAAACAAATTTGTTTTTTGAGCTGGAAAAATTCCCGGTTTTCCCGAAATTCCAGGAATTCCGTAATACCATTTCTCAATTCAACATGTTGCTACATCAACATTTCTCGACCGATTTGAAAAATTCCAACACCAACCATTTCAACTCATTCAGACCATTCAAGTTTTTTTTACCATTTTCAAAAAAATTCCCGCTTTTCCCGAAATTCACACATTTTTGGGAAATTCCCATTGAAATCAATGGGACATTTTTTAAAGTTCCACAACTCCCACATTTTTCCACCTATTCAAACTGTTCCACCTTCAACACATTCCACCATCATGGAAATGTTAAATACCTTCTTTCCGAGTTCCAAAACAATTCCAGGATTTTCCAGAATTCCTGGTTTTCCAAAGCCCTATTTCCACTCTCTTTTTTTGGCGACTACTCCTTCCACATTTTCCACGCATTTCAACCGTTCTATGATCAAAACATTCCTCTTAATTAGGACAAAAACAAATTTGTTTTTTGAACTGGAAAAATTCCCGGTTTTCTCGAAATTCCAGGAATTCCGTAATACCCTTTCTCAATTCAACATGTTGCTACATCAACATTTCTCGGCAATTTGAAAAATTCCAACACCAACCATTTCAACTCATTCAGACCATTCAAGTTTTTTACCATTTTCAAAAAAATTCCTGCTTTCTAAAATTTTGGGGAAATTCCCATTGAAATCAATGGGACATTTTTCAAAGTTCCACAACTCCCACATTTTACATCTGATTCAAACTGTTCCAACTTCAAAATATTCAGCCTGTTTGGGAATAGTGTGCTCTACTTGAACAATTCTAAAAAAATTCCAGGATTTCAGTTGAACTTCAGCATTGGAGCATTCACAATTAAGAATTATGCTTACTGATTAGCTCCTGTATTGATCTCATTAAAGGGGCCGCGTCATGCAAAACCAAATTTTCTTACCTGTTGGTACCTATTTTTGTGTGTGTGGGTTCTACATAAGTCCCAAAAATTTTAAATCAAACCGTTGAAGCATGGCGGATATATTTATAAAACAATCTTGCCTTCCTTCATGCGTCTGCCCAATGAGCCGTTATGAATTTGCAAAATCTTTGTAATTTTTTTGCACCAATGACTTCAGTGGATTATCCAAGTATGGAATAAATTTACCCAGAGGGCTTTGTACGGGTCTGCCATTGTATTCCGACGCTGTAGTCAACATACCATACCATACCATACCAACTTTATTTATAAAGCCCTTTAAAAACAACCACAGTTGAAAAACAAAGGGCTGTACACCACAAAGAAATAAAGGCAAAGGACAGACTAAAAAATAAAATTTTAAACAGAAGTAAAATACACATTAAAAAAGCAAATACAAAATTAACCTAAGAACAATTTTGTTAGATAAAAAGCAGTTAAAAGTTAAAAACAGTTAAAAAAGTTAAAAGTTAAAAACAGTTTAAAGTCTCATGCTGGGTTAAAAGCCAGTAAATAAAAATGGGTTTTAAGAAGGGTCTTAAAAATAGCCAAAGAAGGGGCCTGTCTCACATGGAGTGGAAGATCATTCCAGAGTTTGGGGCCCGCAACAGAGAAGGCTCTGTCCCCCCTGAGCTTACGCTTGGATTTGCTTGTTCTCTTTCGCTATTCTCTTTTGGGGCAGACTGGCTCGTACATACACATCCATTTCTAACAAATAGTTCCAACTTAGACGCTATCGAAGTGTATGCACGTAAATAAGACTGCCCACAAAACAGAAAGTGGCTTGAAAATGGTCTGTAAAACATAATTTATGCAAACTTTTGACCAAAGAGGAAGTGTTTTAAATGTAGAAAATAATATGACCCCTTTAAAATAGAATGTGCAGGTGTGCCTAATGAATTGTCCCGCAAGAGTACATTTTATGTGCAATGCTAATTTAAGTCTAACATGATGTTTTTCAGGATTTCTGGACAAAAACAACGACCTTTTGTATCAAAATGGAAAAGAGGTAATTTCTTACAATCGTTTTATATTACAGTGGTAATTAATTCATGTTTAATTGTACGGTGAATTTATTGTCCGAAATGTAACATACTATGGACATTATGTTTTAATTGATGATTATTTATTAATAAAAAGTAAATATAATGTAATATAGGGGTTCTTAACTTTGGTGAGCTCGGGGGCCAACTTTTACACTACCAAGGGGCCCGTGGCCCACTCAAATATTAACACTGAATTAGTAATCTTACTTTTAATTTTAACCCTATTTAATAACTATTTCTAACCTACTTACAGTTTACAACCCTGTCACTTGATATGAAACCATGTGTTCATCACAAAGATTATTATTTATTTAACATATAAACCTTAGACTTAGGTCAGGCTGATTAGAAAAAGAAGTACTAATCAAATAAACTGCATAAGAAGGTAAAGCGCTTTGAGTCACTAGAGAAAAGCGCTATATAAATATAAAGGGACTCATAAATGACTGACAAAAAAACTCATTTAAATAAATAATAAACTAAATTGATAATGAATATTAGGGATGTCCGATAATGGCTTTTTGCCGATATCCGATATTCCGATATTGTCCAACTCTTTAATTACCGATACCGATATCAACCGATACCGATATCAACCGATATATGCAGTCATGGAATTAACACATTATTATGCCTAATTTGGACAACCAGGTATGGTGAAGATAAGGTACTTTTAAAAAAAATTTGTAAAATAAGATAAATAAATTAAAAACATTTTCTTGAATAAAAAAGAAAGTACAACAATATAAAAACAGTTACATAGAAACTAGTAATGAATGAAAATTAGTAAAATTAACTGTTAAAGGTTAGTACTATTAGTGGACCAGCAGCACGCACAATCATGTGTGCTTACGGACTGTATCCCTTGCAGATTGTATTGATATATATTGATATATAATGTAGGAACCAGAATATTAATAACAGAAAGAAACAACACTTTTGTGTGAATGAGTGTAAATGGGGGAGGGAGGTTTTTTGGGTTGGTACACTAATTGTAAGTGTATCTTGTGTTTTTTATGTTGATTTAATAAAAATTAAAAAAATAAATAAAAAAACGATACCGATAATAAAAAAAACGATACCGATAATTTCCGATATTACATTTTAACGCATATATCGGCCGATATTATCGGACATCTCTAATGAATATGTTTCCTTACTAAGCCGTCAATAAGATTAAAGTGAAAATGAACATACAGCTTCACCCCTTTAGTCATAATTTTTGCGCTTAAGAAAATTTTCTATGACTTTAGCTCCAGACGTCTTCTGTTTGTTTGAATATTGTCATTACTGCCACATGTGGTGGGAAAGCTTATTGCAACTGACTGCCGCTGCGGCCCACAGCTGAGAAACACATATTTTTTGGCGGGATTCTCTGGAGCGCTTGCGGCCCAACAATGGGCCCCAGTCCTATGGCTAAGATATTAATATGGTTAATGAATATAATGAAAATAAAAACATGAATGATTGTTATTCCCTTTGTTATGTTTTAATATTAAATAATGCAATATTTTCATTATACTTTTTTATTTTTATCTTTTTTAGAATTGCAGTGCTTCATGTTCTGTCTCAAAAAATGTCTTACAAGGCTTGTTATATGGGAGAAATAATAATAAATATCTTGTCTTTTTTAAGGTTATGCAACAGTCGAAAAATGCTATCATCAAACATTGTTTTCCTTCGACTGAGCCGGACCGAAAGAGGAGACCTGAAACTGTAAGAGAGGTTAACTTTCTTACCTTTTCGCGTCATAAAGGTCACTACAAGGTCATGTTCTTTCCTGCAGGTGGTGACCCAGTTCAAGAGCAGCCTGGTGGGCCTGACCGAGATCCTAATGACCAAAGAGCCTTGGTACATCCGCTGCATCAAACCCAATGAAGCCAAACTGCCGGGTGAGACGGAATACACTGCACTTTAGCATCTTTGCCACAAAATTCAGACGATTCCCTCTCCCGCTTATAGGACGCTTTGATGAAGTGCTGGTGCGACATCAGGTCAAGTACCTGGGCCTGATGGAGCACCTGAGGGTGCGGCGTGCGGGGTTTGCGTACCGCCGAAAATATGAGATCTTCCTCCAGAGGTAAGCTAAGCACAAACTCTTCTTTGAATTCCTTCTCCTATTGTCTCCTTTTTGCAGGTACAAGGCCTTATGTCCGGACACCTGGCCCAACTGGAAAGGTACCGCTGCGGAAGGTGTGCAGTGCCTAATCAAGCATCTGGGCTACAAACCTGATGAGTACAAGATGGGCAGGTAAGACAATCACATATTCATACCTCGGGGTAAAATACTAGTCTTAATATTATGTCTCCTCACCTCCTTGAGGACAAAGATTTTCATCCGCCATCCGGAAACTCTGTTTGCAACGGAAGACGCCTTTCAAGTGTGCAAACATAATCTAGGTGAGTCGTAAGCGTATAGTGCAGCGCCTCTGAGTGTGTGTGTGTATTAGGGTTGTACGGTATTAGTTAGGGATGTCCGATAATATCGGATGTAATGTAATACTGGAAATTATCGGTATCGGTTTAAAAATTATCGGTATCTGTTTCAAAAAGTAAAATTTATGACTTTTTAAAACGCCGCTGTATACACGGACGTAGGGAGAAGTACAGAGCGCCAATAAACCTTAAAAGGCACTTCCTTTGCGTGCCGGCCCAGTCACATAATATCTACAGCTTTTCACACACACAAGTAAATGCAATGCATACTTGGTCAAGAGCCATACAGGTCACACTGAGGGTGACCGTATAAACAACTTTAACACTGTTACAAATATGCGCCACACTGTGAACCCACACCAAACAAGAATGACAAACACATTTCGGGAGAACATCCGCATCGTAACACAACATAAACACAGGGACGGCGTGGCGAAGTTGGTAGAGTGGCCGTGCCAGCAATCGGAGGGTTGCTGGTTACTGGGGCTCAATCTCCACCTTCTACCATCCTAGTCACGTCCGTTGTGTCCTTGGGCAAGACACTTCACCCTTGCTCCTGATGGCTGCTGGTTAGCGCCTTGCATGGCAGCTCCCGCCATCAGTGTGTGAATGTGGAAATACTGTCAAAGCGCTTTGAGTACCTTGAAGGTAGAAAAGCGCTATATAAGTATAACCCATTTATCATTTATCATTTAACACAACAGAACAAATGCCCAGAACCCCTTGCAGCACTATCTCTTCCGGGATGCTACAATATACACCCCCTGCTACCCTCCCCCCAACACCGCCCACCTGAACCTCCTCATGCTCTCTCAGGGAGAGCGTGTCCCAAATTCCAAGCTGCTGTTTTGAGGCATGTTAAAAAAAATAATGCACTTTGTGACTTCAATAATAAATATGGCAGTGCCATGTTGGCATTTTTTTCCATAACTTGAGTTTATTTATTTTGGAAAACCTTGTTACATTGTTTAATGCATCCAGCGGGGCATCACAACAAAATTAGGCATAATAATGTGTTAATTCCACAACTGTATATATAGGTATCGGTTGATATCGTCCATCCATCCATCCATCTTCTTCCGCTTATCCGAGGTCGGGTCGCGGGGGCAGCAGCCTAAGCAGGGAAACCCAGACTTCCCTCTCCCCAGCCACTTCGTCCAGCTCTTCCCGAGGGATCCCGAGGCGTTCCCAGGCCAGCCGGGAGACATAGTCTTCCCAACGTGTCCTGGGTCTTCCCCGTGGCCTCCTACCGGTCGGACGTGCCCTACACACCTCCCTAGGGAGGCGTTTGGGTGGCATCCTGACCAGATGCCCAACCACCTCAACTGGCTCCTCTCGATGTGGAGAAGCAGCGGCTTTACTTTGAGCTCCCCCCGGATGACAGAGCTTCTCACCCTATCTCTAAGGGAGAGCCCCGCCACCCGGCGGAGGAAACTCATTTCGGCCGCATGTACCCGTGATCTTGTCCTTTCGGTCATAACCCAAAGCTCATGACCATAGGTGAGGATGGGAATGTAGATCGACCGGTAAATTGAGAGCTTTGCCTTCCGGCTCAGCTCCTTCTTCACCACAACGGATCGATACAGCGTCCGCATTACTGAAGACGCCGCACCGATCCGCCTGTCGATCTCACGATCCACTCTTCCCTCACTCGTGAACAAGACTCCGAGGTACTTGAACTCCTCCACTTGGGGCAGGGTCTCCTCCGCAACCCGGAGATGGCACTCCACCCTTTTCTGGGCGAGAACCATGGACTCGGACTTGGAGGTGCTGATTCTCATCCCAGTCGCTTCACACTCAGCTGCGAACCGATCCAGCGAGAGCTGAAGATCCTGGCCAGATGAAGCCGTCAGGACCACATCATCTGCAAAAAGCAGAGACCTAATCCTGCAGCCACCAAACCAGATCCCCTCAACGCCTTGAAATTCTGTCCATAAAAGTTATGAACAGAATCGGTTGATATCGGAATCGGTAATTAAGAGTTGGACAATATTGGAATATCGGATATCGGCAAATAAGCCATTATCGGACATCTCTAGTTAAAAGTATGTCAAACAAAGATTTAACAAAGGGACTGCTGCATTTCTGGGGCCACCAATACCCATCGCTCCAAGTGGAGCAGAGTCCATCAACAACCAATCGACCGTAATGTAGCACTTAGAGAAGATTTATTTTTGCAGCTACAAGGATTCAGGCCAAATACAAAGGCTACCGCGTGAAAGGCGACTACCAGAAGCAGAAAGAGGCCGGTGAGTGTTTTTTGAACGCTTGCACAAGTGTATCATGTGAGGCGGACACATTTACTTGATCTCTCTTTGTCTTCACGTAAACAGCCACTAAGATCGAGAACTGCTTTCGAGGCATGATGGCGAGAAAGGAGCGAGAAAAGAGGGAATGGGCAGTTCGGATCATCAAGAGGTACGCATGAAGACTAATGGTGCTTTCGGACAAGATGGCAGCAACAGTTGAAATGAATTCCAATGTGTTGTAGGTTCATTAAAGGTTTCATGACCAGAAATGATCCTTCCAGCGCTGACAACAGAGAGTACCTGGCATACGTGAGGCAAAACTATTTGACTCGGCTCAAGGAGAACCTCCCAAAGACGGTCCTGGAAAAAGACTCTTGGCCCACCCCTGCGCCTGTAATGAACGAGGTGTGTGTGCGTGTGTGTGTGTGTGTGCGTGTGTGTGTGTGTGTGTGTGTGTGTGTGTGTGTGTGTGTGTGCGTGCGTGTGTGCGTGCGTGGCACAAGCTGCTTCAACAGTAACTTATGATGATACAGCATTGTGCCATATTATACATAACCCAAAACCAGTGAAGTTGGCACGTTTTGTAAATCATAAATAAAAACAAAAAACAATGATTTGCAAATCCTTTCAACCTATATTCAGGGTCAGGAACACTTCAGAAAACCACTGTCAGTAACTACAGTTTGTCGCTACATCTGTAAGTGCAAGTTAGAACTCTACTATGCAAAGCCAAAGCCATTTATCAACAACACCCAGAAACGCCGCCGGCTTTGCTGGGCTCGAGCTTGTCTAAGATGGACTGATGCAAAGTGGAGAAGTGTTCTGTGGTCTGACAAGTCCACATTTCAAATTGTTTTTGGAAACTGTAGACGTTGTGTCCTCCGGAACAAAGAGGGCAAAGAACCATCCGGATTATTCTAGGCACAAAGTTGAAAAGCCAGCATCTGCGATGGTATGGGGTGTATTAGTGCCCAAGGCATGGGTAACTTACACATCTGTGAAGGCACCATTAATGCTGAAAGGTACATACAGGTTTTGGAGCAACATATGTTGCCATTCAAGCAACGTTATCATGGACGCCCCTGCTTATTTCAGCCAGACAATGCCGAGCCCCGTGTTACAACAGCGTGGCTTCATAGTAAAAGAGTGCGAGTACTAGACTGGCCTGCCTGTAGTCCAGACCTGTCTCCCATTGAAAATGTGTGGCGCATTATGAAGCCTAAAATACCACAACGGAGACCCCCGGACTGTTGAACAACTTAAGCTGTACATCAAGCAAGAATGGGAAAGAATTCCACCTGAAAAGCTTCAAAAATCGGTCTGCTGAGTGTTGTTAAAAGGAAAGGCCATGTAACGCGGTGGTAAAAATGCCCCTGTGACACACACAACATGCCAACTTCACTGGTTTTGGGTTTTGTATATAAATACAATAGAATGGATTAGAAGATAATAAAATAGAATAAATATTTTACTGTCCACAAGGTGGACAATTGTCTTTGGTTAACCAACACAGGAGACAGACTGCACTAAAATACCAACATTATCATATATAAAAACATAAAATAGACACAATAAGAACAGAGTGTTGCGATTGGCTTGCGTGTCTGCGAAAGTCATGTCCCTAGGATGCAGACGGAATGGCAGGAAGCAGCTTGAAGGTGAGAAGGATGTTTTCATTCCAACCGCACAGCGCCTGTGTCTCGGAGCGCAGGCGGAGTGTAGCAACACAAGCTAAATTAGCATACCGAAAAGAAACAAAGCAAACATAAAGCTTGAGCATAGCATAGAAAAAAAACCCCGCAAATGTAAACAGTCACCAGTGGCGAACAAGAAACCCACGTCGAGTGAATCGTAAGACAGGTGTAAATTAGGGGCGTGGTTACTACCACACAGGTGAAAATACTAATCACAAAGTAAATGCCGGCGCGTACTGCTAGAAATGCTGGCAACAAAACGTAAACAAAAGAAACCAAGTGGCTCAGGGAACAGACCTGTAGACTTAAACATTGGAAGAATAATGCTATGTTCTGGCCAACAAGTCATGACACAGA
Organism: Entelurus aequoreus; assembly: GCF_033978785.1. Lineage (NCBI taxonomy): Eukaryota > Metazoa > Chordata > Actinopteri > Syngnathiformes > Syngnathidae > Entelurus > Entelurus aequoreus. The sequence continues at coordinate 771,560 of NC_084751.1, forward strand.
GGTAAGGTAAAAATAGGAATAAAAGTAAAAATAATTTATGAAAAAAATGACTACATTGCTGGTTGATAGCTGTGTAACTAACTCTTGTGAAACAAAAAAATACAGTAAAGAAAAATATACAATTTAAATGATTTAACTCAAAATATTTTCTACACATGGGTTTGGGCTTATTTACTAAATACTATTATGTCTAGGAATTATACATTTGGGCAGCACGGTGGTACAGTGGTTAGTGCATGTGCCTCACAATACGAAGGTCCTGAGTAGTCCTGAGTTCAATCCCGGGCTCGGGATCTTTCTGTGTGGAGTTTGCATGTTCTCCCCGTGACTGCGTGGGTTCCCTCCGGGTACTCCGGCTTCCTCCCACCTCCAAAGACATGCACCTGGGGATAGGTTGATTGGCAACACTAAATGGTCCCTAGTGTGTGAATGTGAGTGTGAATGTTGTCTGTCTATCTGTGTTGGCCCTGTGATGAGGTGGCGACTTGTCCGGGGTGTACCCCGCCTTCCGCCCGAATGCAGCTGGGATAGACTCCAGCATCCCCCGCGACCCCAAAAGGGACAAGCGGTAGAAAATGAATGGATGGATATTATGTCTACGAATTATATATTTTACGGCTACAACTTTTTTTTGATTGTATTCTGTTTTCTGTAATTGTATTTTGAAAATATGTTTGACAACATTAATTAATTATTCTATTTCAATATTTTTTAATTTTTTTAAATACCCTTTTTTTGTAGGAACATCTCCGGGAGTCATGAAATGCTAAAGAATGAAATGAAAAATAAAAATGGGTCATTATTTGTTACAATTGGCCCAAATATTTGATGCTCCTGTATCGCAAAGAATAGCTCGACAATAATTTGCTGTGATAATTGTCAGGTTCAAACACTGATGACATCTATTGAACAAGACAAGAAGCAAATAATTAAACAGAGACAGAATTCAATTTGGCTCAATTTGAGGAGAGACGCTTGGACATCTGTACCCTTGTACAGTGTAATTACGCTCTGCCAAAAGATTGCACGCCTCCTTCTTTTATTTGGACCTTCCCTGACCACATGGCCATAGCTGTTTCTAAAGGACGAGGGTCGCAAGCACGTCACAGAAAAGGTTGGTTCAAAAAAGAGGTCGTAAAAGAGTTCAAAAAGAGGTCCGTAAAACAGTTAAAAAAGGAGGTTCAAAAAGAGGTCGTCTGGAACTTGGGCAGATCCTGCCTTCTCTACGCTTTGTAGTCCTTGGGTTAAAACAATATATTTCTGTTGATTACAATACATGAAAGAAAATAGAACACCTTCATGTTGCTTCCCCCCTACACAGTGGAGTTTTACAAGCCTTCTTCTTGGTAGGTTTCAAAGACAGCTTTTGCTTCTCACCGGGCACTTAATGCAACACAAAGTTTAAATAATATTTTGTCCGTTGTGCAGGCGTCCCAGCTCCTAAAAAAGCTCTACGTTCGCCACATGGTCCGTAAGTACGTCCAAGGAATGACCGAGGAGAGCAAAGCACAGGTACAATCCCATACACGTTTTAAAATAACTCCCATTATGAAGTTATTCTTCATCATTACGATTTGTTTGCAGCTTGAGTTAAAAGTCCAGAGCGGTTGCATGTTCAAAGACAAAAAGGAGAACTACCCCTACAGTGTGTGCAGACCCTTCCTGGACACCAGGATAGGTGAGACTGTGTTATTTCCTCTCTCATCTTAAACCATCCCTCGCCATTTGTACTTGCCTCTATTCAAATAAGGCACTGAAGACATAAGCATGAAAGTCATGCAAGCGATTCGTCACGAGCGCGTCAAGTACGCCGTCCCCGTGGTCAAGTATGACAGGAACGGCTTCAGGCCTCATCCGCGGCAGCTCGTCTTCACTCAGGAAGCCGCCTATCTCGTGGAGGAGGCCAAGATCAAGCAGAGGATTGATTACAGCTCGCTGAAAGGTAACAAGCTGGGGGATTAAACAGAGTATGTAAGGAAAGTGGCGACACGTGTCTTCTTTTTTTATTCAGGCGTTTCCGTCAGCAACCTGAGTGACAACTTCCTGATCCTCCATGTTGCATGTGATGACATCAAGCAGAAGGTAGATAGGATGATGCGTTGGTGTGTTTTTAAAGCCTGTACCTGAACTTCCTTCTGATGATTTACATTGTCTGGGCTTATTAGACTTTGTAGCAAGAGTGTCCAAAGTGACCCGCGGATCATTTTTTAACGGCCCGTGGAACATTCTAAAAATACTACTAGAAAAAAATAAAAACATAATCAATCAATCAAAGTTGACTTGAATAGCCCTTAATCACAAATATCTGAAAGGGCTGCACAACGACATCCTCGGCTCAGATGTCGTAAAAGGCCAACTTTTTCAATGCAAGTAATTCATGGAGTTTTCTTAACTGATGCCATAATGTTAATCGTTTTCATAAAACACGTGCAAATACACTAAAAAATGGGCGGTTATTTTTTGTGCTATGGCGCCATCTTTTGGACAAGTTCGCTCACTGCAGGTGCTGCTGCGTTGAGTTTGTGCCGTTTAGAGCTTTGAACCGGAGATAGAAGTCCCGTTCCGTCTTCCTAGTGTCCATAGCGTTTCTACTCGTATGGCTTCTTTATTCATCACTGCAAGCAACGTTTGTAAGTTTTACAATATAACTAAAGCAATTCTTATTTAAGTTAAGTTAAAGTACCAATGATTGTCACACACACACTAGGTGTGGTGAAATTTGTCCTCTGCATTCGACCCATCCCCTTGTTCACCCCCTGGGAGGTGAGGGGAGCAGTGAGCAGCAGCGGTGGCCGCGCCCGGGAATCATTTTTGGTGATTTAACCCCCAATTCCAACCCTTGATGCTGACTGCCAAGCAGGGAGGTAATGGGTCCCATTTTTATAGTCTTTGGTATGACTCGGCCGGGGTTTGAACTCACAACCTACCGATCTCAGGACGGACACTCTAACCCAGGGGTCGGGAACCTTTTTGGCTGAGAGAGCCATGAAAGCCAAATATTTTAAAATGTATTTCCGTGAGAGCCATATAATATTTTTTTTAACACTGAATACAACTAAATTCGTGCATTTTTAAGTAAGACCAACATTTTTAGAGTATAATAAGTCTCTCATTCTTTTTAATAACATTGTTATTCTGAAGCTAACCAATAATAAATAAAATACTTCTTACCATTAATGCGACTTCTTGAACATGTGCGCTAGAAAACGGATGGATGGATTAAAATGCATGAGAATGTTTTATATTTTGAACGTTATTTTTAACACTGTGATTACCAGCTGAATTATTCAGTACTTATTAGAGATGCGCGGATAGGCAATTATTTCATCCGCAACCGCATCACAAAAGTCGTCATCCACCCGCCATACACCCGAACTAACATTTTATCAAAACCACAACCGCCCGCCACCCACCCGTTGTTATACATCTAATATAGACGATGCAAGGCATTCCTGTTAAAGAAAGGAGACTGATCCAATGCAGCAGAGACATTCAATGCGTGCCACGCATTAGAGGCTAAGAGATATTAATGTGTGATAATATTATTTATCATTATTATAATATTATTGTCATTTCCATTAAGAAAGTGTTGACTATTATTATTTTTTTCCCCTGGTCTTTAGTATTCCCTTTTTTAGTTTGTCGCGTATCACGTTGCCGGCGTTGCTATCTTTTTAATTTTTTCTTCTTCTGCTGTTGTGTTGTGGTGTGCTGTGTCACGCCAAATTTCTTCCCCCTACAAAAACCTCCCCCCCCCCCCATTTCCTTCCGTGGTCATATTCCCTCTTACGTCATTGACAGCGATCGATAGCACTTCGGCTTTGACTGCCCGTCGCTGGAAGGATACTTCGTCTTTGACAGCTGCTGGAATCTGAAGAAATCGATTATTGTTTTTTTTTGTACAGGCGCGAAACAGGACAGTCGCGTGCGGGTTAAGGACCCCCGGCAACTTTGTGACTTTATTGGACGCAGCACCGGAAGTAAATGGGGGGGAGGCTTTTGTAGGGGGGAAGAAATTTGGCGTGACAGCTGCAGCGGTGCCTGATGAATAATTGCCTGTTTCAAAGAGTGCTGGTCGTTTTTCGTATGTGGGTAACAACTTTTAATTACCGTAATTTCCGGACTATAAGCCGCACCTGACTATAAGCCGCACCAGCTAAATTTAGGGGGAAATACAGATTGCTCCATATATAAGCCGCACCCGACTATAAGCCGCAGGGTTTTGATGTGTAATTACTGTAGTATATAGGGGTTCCTGCTACCACGGAGGGGATTGTCGGGACAGAGATGACTGTTTGGGAACGCAAAGCGTCCCATTTATTAACAATAAATCTTTCAATCAAACTTTCACATCTTTGACATGGCGAACAGCATTCGTGCAGAGTACAAATAATACAACGGTGCAAAGTAATACAAAGTGCTCGCCTGTACGTTATCAAAACAACCAGCCTACCGGTATATGAAAAGTCAGTCTTTAATCATTGTGTCATCGTCTTCCTCCTGCGTACTAAAACCACCGAAATCCTCTTCGTCGGTGTCGGAGAAGAACGGGCCGTAAATAAGCCGCACCCTTGTATAAGCCGCAGGGACCAGAACGAGGGGAAAAAGTAGCGGCTTATAGTCCGGAAATTACGGTATGTATTTTTTTTTCTGAATTGGTTCTACCGCCACCCGCCCGAATCTATTTCAAATCTATTTTTTTCGTCATGCATCCGCCCGACCCGCGGATTATACCGCGCATCTCTAGTACTTATCCTGTTAAGTAATGTCAGCTAAGATTTATCTGAGAGCCAGATGCAGTCATCAAAAGAACCACATCTGGCTCTAGAGCCATAGGTTCCCTACCCCTGCTCTAACCACTAGGCCACTGAGTAGGCCTAGTGGTATGAAGTGGTATTACTAAAGCGTCCCATGCGTGATGTCTGTAGGAGTGTTTTCATGCATATTATATTCATAAAAAATTGCAATGTTGACTCGGATAACACAAAGCTGCCATGCAGGCTGGTTATTTCTTTAAAACTGTCATGGCTCAAAAAATAATAATCGATCACAATCAGTGTTGTTATGAATTATTGACCTATTCGAAACTCAAATTACTTCACATCAAATATTCCACTTTAAAATATTGTTTGGAGAAAATATTATATATTTTCTGTGTTTGCCATAAAAAACACAAAGTTTTCTATGACAAAAATGCCAAACAAACAAAATTAAAACTGATAATCAACGGATAGATCTGAAGTTAATCTAGAGATTTAAGTATTGAAAGTAAAAAAAGAGAAATATATGACTTATTTTTAACACTTTCATAAGTGGGACTCTTTTGGATACTTTTAGTGTTTTTTTCAACAGTTTTTTGCTAAAAAAAAAGCAATGACTCAAAATCAATGTTATTATGAATTATTGACCTATTAAAGGTTCCAATTACTTCACATAAAATATTCCACTTTAAAATATTATTTGGGGAAAATATTGTATATTTTGTGTGTTTGCCATAAAAAAAACAAGTTTTCTAAGACAAAAATGCCATAAAACTAACAAACAACAATTATAACTTATAATTAACGGATATATCTGAAGTTGATGTAGAGATTTAAGTGGGGAAAGTAAAAAAAGAAAAGTATATCACTTATTATTAACACTTTCATCAGTGGGACTCTTTTGGATACTTTGTGTGTTTTTCCTAAAAAAAATTATGAATCAAAATCAATGTTGTTGTGATTTATTGACCTATTAAAGGCTCCAAATACTTCACATCACATATTCCACTTTTTTTTTTTTCAAATATTTTTATTGAATTTTGCAGACAGTACAGTATGATGGATCATGGCAACAGCAAGTTGAGGTACCTGCACATTTTACAATATGTAACATAATAAACCCCACCCCTTACAATACCCACCCACTAAATTCCCAAGGTAATTGTCACCTAGTGCCCACAACAAATATAGACACACATGAATATATGCAAACATAGATTCAATCTAACAAAATATATTAACGATAAATAAAAGAATAGATAAGGTAAAATAAATAAATACATAATACATAAGATATACAATAAAATATAACGTAAAAGTAAATAAACACAAGGAATGGGGGTACATATTCCACTTTTAATATTTTTTGGGGAAAAATGTTGCATATTTTGTGTTTTTGCCATAAACTACTGGCTTTTCTTTAACATTAAGATAAAACATAAAAAAAATGTTTAACTATATTGACTGATAAACATAAAGTTTATCTGGAAATGCACTTTTTAAAAATGTTGCCTATTGCCGGAATCGAACCCAGGACCTTCTCGCTGTGAGACACGAGCGCTAACCACTGATGGATATATTCATTGTAACAAGCGTCCCTCCAAGGGCAGCCATGACTGCGATGTGGCCCTCAATGTAAACGAGTTTGATACCCCTGCTTTTAGACCAGAGCTGGGCAAACATTTTGACTTGGGGGGCCACATTGAGAGAAAAATGTGTCTGGGGGGCCAATGTGTATGTGTATATAAATTATATATATTGTAAAAATCTGCTGCACAGTATGTGTGTTTGGGTCCCTTTTTTTCAGGAACACTAATACCAAAAGTCACAATGTCCGATATAATTTTAAAAAAAGTCATGAGAGACCACCTCTAAAAAACAGAATGGAATTTTACAGTTTTTTACCAAATTTACTGTACACCCAAAATATACATTTAAAATAAAGAAAGTGGGATTTACAATATTAACTATGAACAATAAAACACTGAATATTAACAACATATGAACATCGCTCCTCTTTTACTTCTCAGGCCAACTCCTCTTTCAAGCAAAACACAACAAAAACGTAACAAACAGCAAATTATGAATACAAAACGTAATAAACACCTACAATATGATATATTATCACTTTTATGCAGAACTTTGTTGTAAGAATTTCCTTCCGCATCTGTTCCTGACCCATGCGTTTCGGGCTGGCTGCACTGTAAACAAACCCCGCCCACTCTGGTTTGTTCCTCGTCTGAGCTGCTGTGACGTAGATTACCGTAATAACTCCTATAACACTCAAAAGCGCATATTTTAACCATTGAAATACTTTCTATAGTTCAAGACTTATGGTAATTTAAAAACCGCACTGCTCATCATAATGGCAGCTACGGTTTTGATGTTAAAGGTCTAAAAAAAAACGTGAAAATCTTACTCGTATTTTCCCAGGTCTATTTTAGACTCTTGTTGAGCTCAATTTACATCAATGTGACTTTAAGGCACCCGACGTTTTATCGTCCGTAACTAGCATTTGCTTTATAGGGGGATCTTGTTCTGCAGTGTGACTTCCTGTTTGAGGCCCTCACCAAGCTGTGTGTCATTACCAACAAGTCGGACCTAATCCAGGTGGTCCAGGGCAGGTAAGGAGATGTCACTGTGGCTCCATGTTAACACCATATTAATGATGTTGTTGTTAATGTGTGTGCAGCGTGCGATTCGACATCCAGCCCGGTAGGGAAGGCTTTGTGGACTTCCGGAGCGGCCACGAGTCGGCGGTCTACAGGGCCAAAAATGGCCATCTGACGGTGGTGAGCGTGTGTAAAGGCCACTTGGGTGTGGGATAAGCGTGGGCGTTCACTCTTTAAACACGTCTGCCATTATGTTCTTCTCAGGAATCAACAAGAAGCAGATGATGTGTGCACCGACCCTCGCTCTGCATACTATAGTAACTGCCAGGCTATGCTGTTATTGCCAATATTTCCGTCGTGGAGTGACTAGTTACAGTAACAGAATGTCGACTCACATCCACCATCCTTAATGAGACAAATAGACACTTAGAAACATTTCTATTTAAACTCATAATAAGGAGGGCACCATCATAATAACTGCAATGTTTATACTTTCTATTCTATTACATTTACTTTTGTTTACTCTTAAAGTTGACTAGTGTTCTTGTGTATTTGTATTTTTTTTAAAGTTGTTTTTAATGTATACCTGTACTTTTACTACAAAACCCAAAACCAGTGAAGTTAGTACGTTGTGTAATTCGTAAAAAAAAAACAGAATACAATGATTTGCAAATCCTTTTCAACTTATATTCAATTGAATAGACTGCAAAGACAAGACATTTAATTTATTATATATATATATATATATATATATATATATATATATATATATATATATATATATATATATATATATATATATATATATATATATATATATATATAAACAATATAATATATAAACAATATAATATAATAAATAATGAACAATATCATTTAATTAAACGACAAAGGAATGCGTGTGTGAACTCGATCCAAAAGGGATGTATGGTGGAAGACTATGTGCATGAATAATTAACTGTTGAGTATTACCATAATTGTTGGATGAGGAAGCAGACAAATCCACAGGGGCTATAGGCAAAAGGGGTCCGGGATCCAAGCGAGGTCCGTGGAGCAGAGGGAGGCATCAAGAGGTCCGTGTCCAGAGCGGGGTTCGAGGATCAAGGGAGGCAGTCGAGATCCAGGGGTGGGGTACAAGGAGGCTATGTTTCGGCGAGGGATGGCAGGTTGTGCAGGCTTTTGAAGGCAGGTCTGATCATAAGCTCCAAGTGTGCAGATTGCCGGCGATTGATTGCAGCAGTTCGCTGCCGCTGGTCTGGGGCGCGCTGTGCGCGCTCTCGGAGCTGCGCTCGGTGCACCGCACAGATGAATGCGCACTGACGCGCGCCCGGACCGTGACATAATCATTAACTTAGAATTTAATGGCAGCAACACATTACAAAAAAGTTGTCACAGGGGCATTTTTACCACTGTGTTACATGGCCTTTCCTTTTAACAACACTCAGTAAACGTTTAGGAACTGAGGAGACCAATTTTTGAAGCTTTTCAGGTGGAATTCTTTCCCATTCTTGCTTGATGTACAGCTTAAGTTGTTCAACAGTCCGGGGGTCTCCGTTGTGGTATTTTAGGCTTCATATTGTGCCACACATTTTCAATGGGAGACAGGTCTGGACTACAGGCAGGCCAGTCTAGTACCCGCACTCTTTTACTATGAAGCCACGCTGTTGTAACACATGGCTTGGCATTGCCTTGCTGAAATAAGCAGGGGCGTCCATGATAACGTTGCTTGGATGGCAACATATGTTACTCCAAAGCCTGTATGTACCTTTCAGCATTAATGGTGCCTTCACAGATGTGTAAGTTACCCATGTCTTGGCCACTAATACACCCCCATACCATCACCGATGCTGGCTTTTACACTTTGCGCCTATAACAATCTGGACGGTTCTTTTCCTCTTTGGTCCGGAAGACATGACGTCCACAGTTTCCAAAAACTATTTGAAATGTGGACTCGTCAGACCACAGAACATTTTTCCACTTTGCATCAGTTCATCTTAGATGAGCTCGGGCCCAGCGAAGCCGGCGCCGTTTCTGGGTGTTGTTGATAAATGGCTTTTGCTTTACATAGTAGATTTTTAACTAGCACAGATATAGCGACGAACTGCGGTTACTGACAGTGGTTTTCTGAAATGTTCCTGAGCTCATGTGGTGATATCTTTTACACACTGATGTCGCTTTTTGATGCAGTACCGCCTGAGGGATTGAAGGTCCGTAATATCATCGCTTACGTGCAGTGATTTCTCAAGATTCTCTGAACCTTTTGATGATATCACAGACCGTAGATGGTGAAATCCCTAAATTCCTTGCAACAGCTCATTGAGAAATTTTGTTCTTAAATTGTTGGACAATTTGCTCACGCATTTGTTGACAAAGTGGTGACCCTCGCCCCATCCTTGTTTGTGACTGACTGAGCATTTCATGGAAGGTGCTTTTATGCCCAATCATGGCACCCACCTGTTCCCAATTAGCCTGTTCACCTGTGGGATGTTCCAAATAAGTGTTTGATGAGCATCCCTCAACTTTCTCACTCTTTTTTGCCACTTGTGCCAGCTTTTTTGAAACATGTTGCAGGCATCAAATTCCAAATCAGCTAATATTTGCAACAAATAACAAAGTTTACCAGTTCGAACGTTAAGTGTCTTGTCTTTGCAGTCTATTCAATTGAATATAGGTTGAAAAGCATTTATCAAATGTTTTTTTTATTCACTGGTTTTGAGTTTTGTGCATTTACTTTTGTTTACTCTTGCAATTGACTAGTGTTCTTGTGTATTTGTATTTTTTTTTAAAAGTTGTTTTTAATGTATACCTGTACTTTTACTAAAATATGTTTACTTTAAAGTATCGTGTACTTGGCTACATTTTAAAGTCTTATTGAGAGGAAGAAGAAAAAATAACTCCTGCAAATAAGTAGTAAGTTATGGGCGAGATAAAGACATATTCTGCAGAATGATGAGGATTTATTCCATTTTTGCACGTTAACTCATGAATAGATGTGTCATTAAAGAACATCTGGGTCAACGTTTGTAGCACTTTTTTTTATTTTCTGCAGTACATAGGAGACACCCGCTTAAATGTAATATACAAGTAGAGTTTTAGACACAGCATCAAGGGTTAGAATTGGGGGTTATATCACCTAAGATGATTACCGGGCGCGGCCACCGCTGCTGCCCACTGCTCCCCTCGCCTCCCAGGGGGTGATCAAGGGTGATGGGTTAAATTCAGAGAATAATTTCGCCACACCTAGTGTGTGTGTGACAATCATTGGTACTTTAACTTTAAATGTACTTAAGTAAAATGTATTATTATTATTATTGGTGAGGCACTGCCTCCTAGTGGCCATCGTCCGCCCCCATAGGTTGCTATCTTTAAAATAACAAGTGGAATGTGAATAATCTCCTTTAACATGATTCCAGTGAGGTGGGGGGGACAAAAAAATAGGTAAAAAGTGCACCTTCACTCCATTAATTTCAAAATAAAAGCACAGCAAAGTGACAGCGGTGGTCAAAGGTGCTCGAGTGATTATTTTATTCCAAAAAATTTATTTTTGTCACCACCTTCTCATCCTCAAAGTTCAGCAGGACAGAAAAAGCGGTCAAAAGTGGAGAAGCAGAACCGTACTGTATGCAATGTACACTAAAGTACAGAACGGGCTTCTCAAATGCTTTGACCTCCGCTTGTAAACACAGCCGAGGGAGGGTGTTATCATTATGACCTCAGGTTGATGATTGGCGAAGCTTTAAAGACGTCAGCGGGCCAAGGTTTATTGGGATGTTGAGTTGAATCAGCATGTAGCTGACACTCCGTAAGAAAAAAATAATCTGGTGTAAAAAAAAGATGGGAAAAGCGACAGCAGTGACGCTACTTCTTCTGCTCTCATGCATCGGCGGGACTTTTGGTGAGTGCCTGGAAATGTTTCTTTAAAAGTCTAAACAAGACACTAAATGTTCTTCTCCTTCTCTGATCCAGGGAAGTCCTGTGAGGTCAAATGCGGGCAAATGTCCGACTCGTGCTCCTGTCACCCAACGTGCACGTCTCTGGGGAGCTGCTGCGCGGACTATAAGGAATTCTGCGTGGAAACATTCCCGCACTCTGGCTCCATTTTGGGTGGGGTGGATTTACTTGTCCTTAATGCGAAGTTTGACAAAGGATCCCCACTCGTGTGCAGGTACTGTACAAATGTTCAAGTATAAATGTAAACATCCCTTGTACGCTTGATAATGAATAGAAATCATGTCATTACAAACATTTCTGGATATATCCAGTGTGCTTCAAAGGTTAGGTAAAATATGATGATAACCATAGAACTGTAATTGGATGTAGGAAATGGTCAAAGTGCTTTGTGCTGTAGAACAGGGGTTCTTAACCTTTTTGACCTCGGGACCCAACTTTTCCACTACAGAAATATCAAATATAAACGCTAAATTAGTAATCTTACTCTTGATTTTAATTGCATTCAATAATTATATCAAACCCACTTACAATTTCACAGGATTCACCTTGTCAAATGATATGAAACCATCAGTTAATCACACAGATTATTATCATAGGCTTAGGTCAGGTTCATTACAAAAATAAACGACTCAAATACTCTGCAAGAAAAGGGACTCATGAATACTGATGGAAAAATACATTTACACATACAATTACGCAGTGCTAAAATACATAAATTCTAACTAAATTAATAATAAATGATAATAGTATTTGTTTCTGTACTAAACTGGTAGTACAATTTACACTTAAGTCGTAATTTTAGCGCTTAAACTTCTTTATGACTTTAGCTCCAGACTTCCTGTGTATGTTTGATATTGTCATCACTGCCACAAGTGGTGGAAAGGTGTGTTACAAGTGAGTACCGCTGTGGCAACAGATTTTCTTTCGTGGCCCAACAAAGAAAAACTGGTTTAATGGTACTTTCACTACAACTGTGTGTGTGTGTGTGTGTGTGTGTGTGTGTGTGTGTGTGTGTGTGTGTGTGTGTGTGTGTGTGTGTGTGTGTGTGTGTGTGTGTGTGTGTGAGAGTGTGTGTGTGTGTGTGTGTGTGAGAGTGTGAGAGTGTGAGAGTGTGTGAGTGTGTGAGTGTGTGCGCGTGTGCGCGTGTACGTGTGTGTACGTGTGTGTACGTGTGTGTGTACGTGTGAAAGACAGAGAGACACTACGTAGTACAAAAGATGCACATTTTACCGTCATTTATGACGCTATAACTTATTAACTCTTTATTTTATGCTGCCCTTTTTTTTTTGCTGCAGCTGTTACATATACTGTAATATTGTACATGGTAATTGGGATTTGTTATATATTGTATATATTATATAATATAATAAAATAATATCTGTGATGAGGTGGCGACTTGTCCAGGGTGTACCCCGCCTTCCGCCCGATTGTAGCTGAGATTGGCTCCAGCGCCCCCCGCGACCCCAAAAGGGATAAGCGGTAGAAAATGGATGGATGGATAAAATAATATATTAGTATATATTATATACTGTATATATAATATGTGAATATTAAATATATGTTATATTTTATAATTGCTAATATGGTACATTTTTATTCCACTTTTTACCTTTTGTTTTCACCCTCTTTTTGTGCCCTAACTCCAACCCTAACCTGGGTTAGTTGTTGGAGTTTGGGTTAGGGTTAGGGTTGGGGTTCGGGTTAGGGTTAAGGTTAGGGTTAGGCGTAAAGAAAAAGAGTTGGTTAGGGTTAGGGCTAAGGGTTGGGGTGGGGCGATAGAAAAGTGTGAAAAAAGAAAAGGAATGAAGGGTTAGGTTTGGGGTTGGGGTTGTGGTTGGGGTTAGGTTTGAGGTTAGGGTTAGGCATAAAGAAAAAGAGTTGGTTAGGATTAGGGCTAAGGGTTAAGGTTGGGGTTGGGGTTAGGGTTAGGGTTACGGTTAGGCATAAAGAAAAAGAGTTGGTTAGGGCTAAGGGTTAGGGTTAGAGGGTTAGCGTTAGAGGGTTAGGTTTAGCTTTAGGGTTAGGGTTAAGGTTAGGGTTAGGCGTAAAGAAAAAGAGTTGGTTAGGGCTAAGGGTTGGGGTGGGGCGATAGAAAAGAGTGAAAAAAGAAAAAGGAAGGGTTAGGGTTGGGGTTAGGGTTAGGGTTAGGCATAAAGAAAAATAGTTGGTTAGGGTTAAGGCTAAGGGTTGGGGTGGGGGGATAGAAAAGAGTGAAAAAAGAAGATGATAAGAAGGGTTAGGGTTGGGGTTAGAGGTTAGGGTTAGAGTTTAGGGTTAGAGGTTAGATGTTAGAGGTAAGAGAGGGTTAGGGTTAGGATTAGTTAGGGTTGGGGTTAGGTTAGAGGTTAGAGTTAGAGTTAGAGAGGGTTAGAGCTTAGATGTTAGAGGTAAGAGAGGGTTAGGGTTAGGTTTGAGGTTAGGGTTGGGGTTGGGGTTGGGGTTAGGGTTAGGCATAAATTAAAATAGTTGGTTAGGGTTAGGGCTAAGGGTTGGGGTGGGGTGATAGAAAAGAGTGAAAAAAGAAGAAGATAAGAAGGGTTAGGGTTAGGGTTAGAGGTTAGGGTTAGAGAGGGTTAGAGGTTAAATGTAAGAGAGGGTTAGGGGTTAGGGTTAGGATTAGAGTTAGGGTTCGGGTTAGGGTTAGGTTAGAGTTTAGGGAGGGTTAGAGGTTAGATGTTCGAGGTAAGAGAGGGTTAGGGTTAGGCTTTCCATCCTTTGTAACTGAGCTACTGTGTGGAACAATTTCCCTTGTGGATCATTAAAGTTTGTCTAAGTCTGTAACTAAATGGGTTATACCTGCATAGCGCTTTTCTACTCAAAGCGCTTTGACACTGTTTCCACGTTCACCCATTCACACACACATTCACACACTGATGGCGGGAGCTGCCATGCAAGGCCCTAACCACGACCCATCAAATCAAACACTTTTATGTTAAAATACTGAACAGATGTTTATTGGGATAAGGTAAACATCTGTTCAGTATATTAACATAAAAGTGTTTGATTGTGAGGCATTAAAAGCCACAAAATGCAACGGGTCCATCAGACCCACAAGCGCTGGCTGAGTAACAACAATATGAACAATAAATAAGGGTTAACAAGCAAAAGGAATATGTTTTTTGCAAGCAGTAATCAATAGATTATAAATTAATATAATGATGATATCAGTAACTGGAGCGATCAAAATAAAACTCAATGCGAGGGGGTAAAAATAGTGTTTCTTTTTCACAAAAATACTCAAAAGTAAAAAGTACGTCGCATTAAAACTATAAGTACAATTTATCCAAAAAGTTACTTAAGAACGGAGTGAATGAAGCACGTTATTCCCCACCTCTGGTCTAAACTTTATTTCAGTTATTTGGATCTACCTGGCATTCTGTGCTTGTTTTTTTCTTTTACATGGGCAGGTTCAATGGTGACACCGACACTGTGGGCTACGTGGATGACAGCGGGCGGGGTCACTGCATCGCCCCGCTCTTGTACCAAACTGGATGGGTTAGCTTGCACGTGTCCTCCGATAACGGCACGGCGTTCAGTCGAGCTGGAGCCTGGCTGTCAGGTTTGAGCTTTACACTTTGTTATAAAGGATCTGTGTACAGTGTTCCCTCGTTTAACGCTGGTGTTACGTTCCAAAAAATACCCGCTTTAAGTGAAATCCGTGGAGTAGAAGTTGATTTTTTATATGTTTTTGTTCATTATATATTTTTTTCATTTACTGTGCATGTTTTTTCGTTTACAGGTTGTTTTTTTTATTATGTTTTTTTCTTTTACAGTACTGTACAGTATATGTTTTTTCGTTTCTTATATACAGTACAGGCCAAAAGTTTGGACACACCTTCTCATTCAATGTTTTTTTTTTTTTTTTCCATGACTATTTACATTGTAGATTGTCACTGAAGGCATCAAAACTATGAATGAACACATGTGGAGTTATGTACTTAACAAAAAAAAGGTGAAAAAACTGAAAACGTGTTATATTCTAGTTTCTTCAAAATAGCCACCCTTTGCTCTGATTACTGCTTTGCACACCCTCGGCATTCTCTTGATGTGAGTGACTCAGGCCAGTGACTATGGAGTGTGCTTGCTAAAACTGACATGCACAGATTTTACTTATATGACCCAATCCAAACACCCTTCCCTAGTCATGGCGCAGAAAAAAAAAATTCAATCGGCACAAAAAGTCAACAAACATGTCACACATAACACAAGCTGCTCACTGAACTTTGTAGATACTATAAAAAACAGCTAACCACCATACAAAAAAAATCAAAATTACACCCATTTTAAATGGGAAAAATGCAAAAAAAACTCTCCACCCTTACCCATTTTACTCTTAATATCCAATTATAGCATTTGATAATTATCCATCATATTGTTATAATATGTACACAGATATAGGTACAGTATACAGATATACACATACAAAAGTCAACTGCATGCATAGTAATATATTTTTATATATATATATATATATATATATATATATATATATATGTGTGTGTGTATATATATGTGTATATATATATATACGCATACAAAAGTAACCACACACTTTATAAACTTTTTTTAGATAGGCATTAACATTTCCTCACATTTCTCTCGTTTAAACATTCTCAAAGTTCAAACCTTGGTGGATTTAAAAAATAAGTACAGTACACCACTGTATTAAAGAATGAAACCAAAGATCAAAACCTGTTTTTTAGGGCTCTAGGATTTTTTGACCTGTAAATAAGCCAGGGTTTTATCATAAAGCCCGCAGCATTTCCACACATAGCCAGAGTCACCCGATCTTATTGGGCCTTAAATCCTGCGCTTTTGGCTTCGTCCTGCATTATAAACATGCGAGAGGGCATCCGTTTCCAAAATAAGTCTGTCTCATCCATATTAAAAACTTGTTCAGGATTATATCCCCCTTCCTCAATGATGTCTTTAAATTTGATTTAACATTTTGAGATTGTCAGGGAGCAAACTAGCAAACATACAGCAATAAAGAGCCACATTGTTCACATCAAACAATTTTGTAAATTAGGCAAGGTTAACGCATTCTGTACTGTGCAGGACACATGGCATGAAGAAGATTGATTGACCATGGTCTACAGTCCCTTAGCGAAACAGGACGCAGAACACAATGCACAAAAAAAATCTGTGTAAAGTCAACTGTGTTGTAGCGAGGGAACACTGTACTGCATTTGCTGCATCACACAGGGGGTGTGCCCCCTGGTGGTGTGGAGAGTGACATGCACCGGTTGGTCCACACAGTGCACACGGGCAAGTTAGATGCCAAATTCAAGGCCACGCTGGTCAACTCAACAAAGTGGCAGTACTACGGCACGCCTCAAGTTGGGGGTTCCCTGGAGATGGCGTGGAACACGTCACTGGTCCGAGCAGACCGAGTCAACATTGAGCTGTGGGGTTATATAGAGACAGGTGAGTCACATGACCTCATTGAGAGAGGTGGGGATATTCAGTGTTGTTCAATACCTCCTTTTAGGGAAGCCCTATTCAGAAGAGTGGCTGGCAGAATGGAAGTATCTGTACTCCATTGCCAAAGATCAACCCAACAATGGCGCCTTCAGCTTCGTGCCACAGCCAGCTCTTCACTTCTCCAGCTGGGAGCTCGGTGCGGTCCGCGTCAGCTCCAGCGTCCACTCGGACGGCATTTGGTATGTACGTTATTGTCAGACCGTACATGTTCAAATCTTGTTTTCAGACAAATTTTTTTCCCCTCGTTTTGTACCCCAGGAATGTGCAAGCTGCATGGACCGAGGACCACGCCCTGGCCTGGCACCTGGAGGAGAAGTTCAGGGAGGACTCTCAGGCCTGGGCCCTGGAAAAATGTTTGGCGTGGGATCAGCTGGAAATAACGCTGCCAAACTTCCTCAACGAGATCATCGACTGCCCCTGCACGCTGGCTCAGGCCCGAGCCGACACAGGAAGGTTCCATGTAAGACTTGTCACCCTAATGACCTAATGTTCATCAGAATCATGAAAGAGTTCATACTTAAGGTCTCAGAAGTCCCACAATAATCTAGCCTTGATGTGAGAATTTAGACCAGGTGTGTCAAATTAATGGCCCTCATAGCCTGAAAACAATGTCAATAAGGCATTTCATTTTTATTGATAAATGTATTCAAATTTTGACCAAAAAAGTGTAAGCAATATTATTTGATACAAGCTGTTTTTGTCATTGAATCCCTTTTCTGATAAAAAAAAAAAAATTCACCACTAGCTGAACTTAAATATCTGCTTGTCACTTTGACTTTTGATTACAGAGCAAATTTTCTAAAGTTTTGTTGGTAAACAATGATAATAATCAAACAAAGCGGCCCTTCTGGGCTTCTGTAAAAGCAATGAAAATGAGTGTGATGCCCTTGATTTAGACCAGGGGTTTCCTAACTATGACGTTGTCAATTTAGCCTGTGAGATGGCACAGGTTACAAAGGTAAATTTATATTAAATTTAAATGTCTTGCATCTTGATTGGTGCTTACATATCACATTTTGGTGGACAGTGTGAGTGACTCAGGCCAGTGACTATGCAGTATGCTTACTAGAACTGACATACACAGCTTTCACTTATATGACCCAATCCAAACACCCTACCCTAGTCATGGCGCAGAAAAAAAAAGAAAATCGGCACAAAAAGTCAACAAACATGTCACACATAACACAAGCTTCTCACTGAACTTTGTAGATATAATAAAAAACAGCTAACCACCATTAAAAAAAATCTAATTACACCCATTTAAATCATTGCAAGGCATGATGGGGAAAAATGACAAAAACTTTCTCCACACTTATCCATTTTACTCTCAATATCCAATTATAGCATTTAATAATCATCCATCATATTATTATAATATGTATACAGATATAGGTATACACACACACACACACACACACACACACACACACACACACACACACACACACACACACACACACACACACATATATGTATATATACATTCATGCATACCGTACAGGCTAAAAGTTTGGACACACCTTCTCATTCAATGCGTTTTCTTTATTTTCATGACTATTTACATTGTAGATTGTCACTGAAGGCATCAAAACTATGAATGAACACATGTGGAGTTATGTACTTAACAAAAAAAGGTGAAATAACTGAAAACATGTTTTATATTGTAGTTTCTTCAAAATAGCCGCCCTTTGCTCTGATTACTGCTTTGCACACTCAAGGCATTCTCTCGATGAGCTTCAAGAGGTGCGCCTTGTCAGGGTTAATTAGTGGAATTCCTTGCTTTATCAATGGGGTTGGGACCATCAGTTGTGTTAGGAATGAGAAGGTTGTGTCCTAACTTTTGGCCTGTACTGTGTGTGTGTGTTTATATATATATATATATATATATATATATATATATATATATATATATATATATATATATATATATATATATATATATATATATATATATATATATATATATATATATATATATAAAATAAATATATATAAAAATAAATCCCAATATTTGGACACATATGCAATTTTATTATCAGAATGTCATCCAGGAACTTTTTTCTCACATAATTAACACGATTTTTGTTGTGATTAACACATGATTTAATTTTGACAGCCCCTACAACCCCTTAATTTCTTCCGCTTATCCGAGGTTGGGTCACGGGGGCAGCAGCCTAAGCAGAGCAGCCCAGACTTCCCTCTCCCTTCGTCCAGCTCTTCCCACATGATGCTGAGGCGTTCCCAGGCCAGCCTGGAGACATAGTCTCTCCACCGTGTCCTGGGTCTTCCCCGTGGTCTCCTACCGGTCGGATGCGCCCTAAACACCTCCCCAGGGACGGGTTCGGGGGGCATTCTGACCATATGCCCGAACCACCTCACCTGGCAAATAACATTTGCATAGTAAATGTCTTGGCCACGTTTACTGTAATTGTTATCAATGTTGCGTTATAATGTGTAAACGATGTCCTCAGACTTTATTATGTGATCATTTTATGAGTTTATGGCATTTGCGTTCAAGGAGAAGTCTCACTCTGACTTGTTTTTGATGTCCTTTGTCAGACTGATTACGGCTGCGATATAGAGAAAGGAAGTGTGTGCACTTACCACCCGGGTAGTGTTCACTGCGTGAGAGCCATACAAGCCAGGTGAGTCAACACTATGCACCCACTGGCCACTACATTAGGTACACAACCTAACGACATTCAATACTAGCAGAAAAAAATACTGCCGTTCTTAAAACATTTGGTGGACAAAATGAGACAAAGGAGTGTAAGATTTTACATGTAAACAAACTGTTGCGTCACAGTCTACACTACGGTGAGTTGAAGAACTGCCAAAATACATAGGACAAAACGATGTTTACCAAATACTCTTATCAGTCAAGCATACACACAAACATATTGGGAAGGTTTGTGTCATGTTTGTCCTCAAACAAAAATATACTAAAACAAAAATATTTTTTTATTTTCAATCCTTTTTTAAAAATGTTCCAGGGAGCCACTAGGGCGGCACTAAAGAGCCGCGGGTCGCTGACCCCCGGTATAACAGTTCAAATCGATTGTTAGTTTGGCATTGCTTCTGTTGTAAGTCCTGTTTGTTCCAGAGTTTTATACCGAGATGAAGTCACTGTAAAGTAAATTTTTATGTTACGGCCAGCGTTTGGTTTTTATTGGAGGATTACACAAACCGCTTCAATTTTGGCGCAGACTTTGATAGTGGTGCACCTTTTATTAGCATTTTATGACGTTAGTGTGTATGATGAAGAACATTCAGGCAGGATTGAGTGCACGGTTTGCTGCTGATCCAAATTTGGATTGCCCGGCCTTGGTGGAAGTCTACATTCAGAATGTTTCCTTGCTGCAGTCCCAAGTATGCAGCCGGGCAGCAGTGTTGCTACGACAGCAGTGGCGCTCAGGTGCTAACGGCAGACTCCATCGGCGGCAGCACGCCAGACCGAGCCCACGATTGGGGTTCGCCTCCTTACAGGAAGCCCCCAAGGGTCCCTGGACAGTCCCACTGGGTCTACGACGTCCTCAGCTTCTACTACTGCTGCCTGTGGTCCGACAACTGCCACTATTACTTCAAACACCGGCCCTCCAGCGACTGTCGGCGCTACCAACCTCCCAACTCTGGTATTTATTTCACTGTCATCCACTCGCTGTCAGATCAACACTAACCACGAGATGCGTCTCGTAGCCGTGGTGTTTGGAGATCCACACTTCATAACTTTCGACGGAGTGCGCTACTCCTTCAATGGCAAAGGCGAGTACAGATTGTTGACGTCGGCCGGGAAAGGACTGGCAGTCCAAGGCAGAACAGAGCCGGTCAACGGTGAGCAGAGGCCGCCGCAAACCGTTTTGCTCGCAAGGAGCCTGGTGTCCATTCTGCGCCCTCGTTCACAGGGACGGCCGTCAACGCGACAAAGCTGTCGTCCGTCGCCATGAAAGAGGCGTCCTCCGATGTCATCGAGGTGCGACTGTTACCTGGTCACAGCCGCCTCCAGGTGCTGCAAAATCAGAAAAGTATTTTGTTCAACGAGCAAAGCTGGATGGACCTCAATGGTGAGACTTAACTTCAATTCCAAAATGCACAAAAGATGATACATTTGATACAATTTAAAAAATTTTTTTTAATGAATTGAATTGTAATTGTTTCCTTATTTTTTTGGTTTTCTTTCAATAATTTCTAAACTTAAAAAAATATGAAAGAAGTCAATTAAAACAACAATTTAACTGAAAATACATGTTACAATGGAAGAACAATTAAAACCTGCTCATCCTCTTTTGAAATAAAAAAGGAAATTAAAATAAAAACAATACTAATAAGATACTTTTTTTGACTTGTTCCATGTACTTCTTTGCTCTTATTTGACTTTTTTAATGTACTTTTTTGTACTGCATTACATTTGTTCTTTTCTACATTTATGACTGTACTTAACAACATAATTAGGAAATTATAATTAGCAACAAATGCCCATTAAAATTAGTTTAGTAACAGGTTACATTTTTTTAAGTAAAAATATTAATGAATTGAATTGTACTTTTTTCCAATTTTTTTTGTTTTCTTTCAATAATTTCTAAACTTCAAAAAATATGGAAGAAGTCAATTAAACAACAATTTAACTGAAAATACATGTTACAATGGAAGAACAATTAAAACCTGCTCATCCTCTTTCAAAATAAAAAAAGGAAATAAAAATAACAATAATAATAATAATCTCATTAAGACAGTGGTTTTAAGATACTTTTTTTGACTTGTTCCATGTACTTCTTTGCTCTTATTTGACTTTTTTAATGTACTTTTTTGTACTGCATTACAATTGTTCTTTTCTACATTAATGACTGTACTTAACAACATAATTAGGAAATTATAATTAGCAACAAATGCCCATTAAAATTAGTTTAGTAACAGGTTAATTTTTTTTAAAGTAAAAATATTAATGAATCGAATTGTACTTTTTTCCTTATTTTTTTTGTTTTCTTTCAATAATTTCTAAATTTAAAAAATTTTGGAAGAAGTCAATTAAAACAACAATTTAACTGAAAATACATGTTACAATGGAAGAACAATTAAAACCTGCTCATCCTCTTTCGAAATAAAAAAAGGAAATAAAAATAAAAACAATAATAATAATAATTTCATTAAGACAGTGGTTTTAAGATACTTTTTTTGACTTGTTCCATGTACTTTTTTGCTCTTATTTGACTTTTTTAATGTACTTTTTTGTACTGCATTACAATTGTTCTTTTCTACATTAATGACTGTACTTAACAACATAATTAGGAAATTATAATTAGCAACAAATGCCCATTAAAATTAGTTTAGTAACAGGTTAATTTTTTTCAAAGTAAAAATATTAATGAATCGAATTGTACTTTTTTCCTTATTTTTTTTGTTTTCTTTCAATAATTTCTAAACTTAAAAAAATATGGAAGAAAGTCAATTAAAACAACAATTTAACTGAAAATACATGTTGCAATGGAAGAACAATTAAAACCTGCTTATCCTCTTTCGAAATAAAAAAAGGAAATAAAAATAAAAACAATAATAATAATACTTTCATTAAGACAGTGGTTTTAAGATACTTTTTTTTGACTTGTTCCATGTACTTCTTTGCTCTTATTTGACTTTTTTAATGTACTTTTTTGTACTGCATTACAATTGTTCTTTTCTACATTAATGACTGTACTTAACAACATAATTAGGAAATTATAATTAGCAACAAATGCCCATTAAAATTAGTTTAGTAATAGGTTAATTTTTTTCAAAGTAAAAATATTAATGAATGGAATTGTACTTTTTTCCTTATTTTTTTTGTTTTCTTTCAATAATTTCTAAACTTAAAAAAATATGGAAGAAGTCAATTAAAACAACAATTTAACTGAAAATACATGTTACAATGGAAGAACAATTAAAACCTGCTCATCCTCTTTCGAAATAAAAAAAGGAAATAAAAATAAAAACAATAATAATAATACTTTCATTAAGACAGTGGTTTTAAGATACTTTTTTTTGACTTGTTCCATGTACTTCTTTGTTCTTATTTGACTTGTTCCATGTACTTCTTTGTACTGCATTACAATTGTTCTTTTCTACATTAATGAATGTGTTTAAAAACAAAATGTATTATAATTAGCAACAAATACCCATTAAAATGAGTTTAGTAACAGGTAAATGGCCATTTCCTGAAAATAAATGTGTTTTTGGAGTTGAATAGACGGATGGGTCATTTGCATTAGCTTAGTATTAGCCTAGCGTTAGCCTTACGAAAACTGACTTAGGGAGGTTTTTCTGCAGAAAAAGTGGTGAAGAAAAAACGACTTAGACGTAAAAAAAATAAATTATGCTACGTTATCTTGTAGGTTAATCTTCTGTGTTATGTAAACCCGCAACATATTTGAACGCAATAATTTGAGAAAGAAGATTAGCTCGATATGAAGCCAGCAGGCGGGTTAGGCCCAGTTAGGGTTTTGATTTAAACCACTTTTATTTTCTCCAAATATCTCTTCCAGGGGTGTTTGTGTTTTCACCTGTGGCTACAAACGTGACCGTCATGTTCCCCAGCGGCGCCGGCGTTGAGGTGCGGCTCAGAGAGGGAACTCTCGCCGTTTCCGTGCTCCTACCCGAAGAATTCCGAAACTCCACGGAGGGATTGTTGGGAAACATGAACGGCGACGCCACGGACGACCTCGTTGTCGACATCGGTCAGCAGCTGGCAGACTACAGTGATCCACAAGAGGTGTTTGACTTCGGGGCCAGCTGTAAGACGTTCAAGAACTTCCCTATAAAAGTAATGTCAAGGGTTATGCATTGTGGGTAAGCATTCATAAGATGTCTTTTTCTCTTTCAGGGGCTGTGTCCAACACATCTGCCTTGTTTACGTATGACTCCAAGTACCTTTTGGACACCTATTACCATTCCCCCAGGCACGACAACCATTTTGTTCCTGTGTTTGTCGTCCACGAGAGTCCCGACGATCCTCTCTACAACATGGCGTCTGACATTTGCTCTGGAGATGGTTCTCAGTTCTGTCGGTAAGCAAACACAAACGCTTCTAAGTTAATAAAACACACGAAGAAGACAAGTTAGTAACTGGATAGCCACTGATTTGCTGTAATTAGTTACTGTAGATAGCCGCTGGCTAGCTATATTTGGTTACTGTGGATAGCCGCTAGCTAGCTGTAATTAGTTACTGTGGATAGCCGCTAGCTAGCTGTAATTAGTAACTGTGGATAGCCGCTAGCTACCTGTAATTAGTTACTGTGGATAGCTGCTAGCTAGCTGTAATTAGTAACTGTGGATAGCCGCTAGCTAGCTGTAATTAGTTACTGTGGATAGCCGCTAGCTAGCTATAATTAGTTACTGTGGATAGCCGCTAGTTAGCTATAATTAGTTACTGTGGCTAGCCGCTAGCGAGCTATAATTAGTTACTGTGGCTAACCGCTAGCTATAATTAGTTACTGTGGATAGCCGCTAGCTAGCTATAATTAGTTACTGTGGATAGCCGCTAGCTAGCTATAATTAGTTACTGTGGATAGTCGCTAGCTGACCCCCGAGATGATATTTGATTAGTATTAGAACCGGCCCGCAGACCAATACTCAATCAGTGTTGGTGCTAGGAATTTTCAAAATGGGGTCCCAGGGACCCCATCAAGTCTTAACAATGGGGTCCCACAGTATATTTTTGGGGTACCCCTTTTTATAACCGTTTTGAAAACAAATGATAAATGTATGCATTATCCTGTTATATCTCAAATTCTATATTGTGTTTTGGAAAAAGGTTGTCATAAACGTTACTTAATTCATAAAAAAAATAATACAAAAGAAAACACATTTTTAAGCATATGTAAATGTATTCAGTTATAAACATTCATTCACTTTCTTCTTTCCTTCATGGATCGAAACTTTACCACTGCCGGTATTTTTTTCTATATTTTCATTGTAATATTTTCAGAATGTGTTTGTTCTATTTTTGGCCAAAGTAAGACAAAGAAAACAATCTGAAGTTGTCTTTATTTTTTAGTTTTAATGCCATGATTTTAATAGTCCGGCCCGCGTGTACACTGAGCTAAAATGAGTTTGACACCCCTGATCTAGTGCTACGCCAAATAAACACTTGATTAAAGTACAGTGTTTTATTCTAACATATTTAAACACAGTGTTACTGTTCAAACTGTGTGTAATGTTTAAGTGCTCAAAAATATTAAATATGCCTGTTAAATAAATTCTCTGTCTGGTTTTATTGAATACTTAGGCCTACTAAGCTACTGTATTTTAATGTTGCTCATTATGTTGGTACTTGGAAGGCCAAGGTTTTTCTGGGGTGGTACATGATGAAAAAAAAAGTTTGAGAAGCACTGTACTAGGACAAAGCATGGTCTTACAGCCGGGCAAACATTGTAGGTCATAGTGAACTTATCAGTGACTATTCTGCGTTAACCACCATGTAGCGGTTGCCCTCTAGTGGGTTCCTCAGACCACCACTCACTGCCACGAGAGCCCGGATTTCAGGGTACAACAGTGTTTTATTTTCATAAATGTGGAGAGGCTTTTGCTTTCCAGCAAAATGTCTTTCTCTCTGTTCGTGTCTCTCTCTCTCTCTGGCTCCCACTCCAACTCCAACTGCCGTGTCTCGTGCCGGCTGCTGCTAATAAAGGTGACAGGTGATTAAATAACAAGGCCCACCTGGGCCATCCACCTGTCGCTGTCTTCGAGGCCGGTCCCTGCACACCCTGTTCCGCGGCAGGCCCGCAGGCCACGCCCCCCTCCACACACACTTGTATTTAAAGGGATGGCGTAATTGTTTATAATCCTGTATTTTACGGTTTGTCTTTTTTTGTAGGTATGACATTCTGGTTGGTCGTGATCCAAAAATGGGAAAGGCCTCCAAAATATCTTTCCTGAGTCACATTTCTCTGGTGGAGGACTTAAAGCCAGGTAAAAGTCATGAGGAAGTCAGCGAGTGCGTGCGTACATCTCGCGACCCCGGTTACAGTATAAGATGTATACTTACGTATACGTACTGTTTACACCGTCTTATATTCGCGACAATATTTGTGTCCTTAATATGTGCAGTTATTTCTTGCGGCTGGCTCGCACCGCCACCTAACGGCAGAAAGGAAGGCACTACCTATTTGCAAGGGGCTAAAGTGCGGCTTTTCTGCGATGACGGCTACACGCTGGAAGGATCGTCCGAGCGCACCTGCCGGGTGGACGGACGTTGGTCGGGAGGGGACACGAGCTGCACGCCATCAAGTAAGCTTTAGTATGACTAAATGAGTCAATAAACATTGGCTCTTAAAGGGGAACTGCACTTTTTTGGGGAATTTTGCCTATCGTTCACAATCATTATCATGACGACGGATGGATTTTTTTTTTAATGCATTCCAACTCGCAAATAAACGTAAATAAAAGCCAATGAGCTCCTCTCATTTGCTCATATCCAATAAATAACCATTCAAAAACCACCAACAATACACCATTTACATTTCGTGACTCGAATATTAACCAAGTGTTAGTGTGTTGAGGTTGCCCTCTAGTGGGTTCCTCGGACCACCACACACTGCCATGAGAGCCTGGATATCAGGGTACAACACTGTTTTATTTTCATAAAGAGTGCCAGGCTTTTGCTTTCCAGCAAATTGTCTTTTCTGAGTCCGAGTCTATCTCTCTCTCTCTGGTTCCCGGCTGCTGATAATAAATGTCATGATCCGTGGTTCGGATCATGTTTTTGTTATGTTCTGTTAGTGTTAGACTCCATAGTTCCTGTTTTTGTGCACACTTGTTTGTTTTAGTTACTATGGCGACTTATGATTTTCACCTGCCTCTGGTGTTTGGGACGCGCACCTGTTTCCAATCTAGAGACATTATTTAAGCCTGCCTTTGCCAGTCAGTCATCCTGGCGTCATTGTTTTTCTCATGCCTTGCCAAGTAAGTCTTGCTAGTTTCATGCCACAGTTCCCTGAGTGTTCCAGGCCATAGTTTATGCTAAGTGTTTGCTTCATGCTCTCGTCACGTCTCTTGTCTTCTAGTCCATGCTAAGTATTTAGCTTCAAGTGCGATCGGCACCTTGTTCCTTCGCCTTGTTTTCCGTTTTTTGTACCTCTTTGAGTTTTGTTCAAGATTAAATCATGTTCCTACCTGCAAGTCCTGTCCGGAGTGATCCGTTTGCCTTCCTGGGAGAACGACCCCGCAGTAAGCGAAAACCACGTCGTGACAATAAAGGCGACAAGTGATTAGATAACAAGGCCCACCTGGGCCGTCCACTTGGAATTGGGGGTTAAATCACCAAAAATGATTCCCGGGCGCGGCCACCGCTGCTGCTCACTGCTCCCCTCACCTCCCAGGGGGTGATCAAGGGTGATGGGTCAAATGCAGAGAATATTTTCGCCACACCTAGTGTGGTACTTTATTCATTCTTCACCTAAATGGGAATATAAGCCCAGCAGGCACAAGACATTAAAACAACGTTTAAAACGTGTTAAATTAGGTCCTGACGTTGAGCAACTCAAACCTAAATCAATGTCGGGTTCTGATGTTGATTTGCCGTTGAATTTTGGTAATTTCCCAACCAACAACGAGGACAAATTAACGTTACAAATAGAACCATTTTGCAACGTTGTTTCAAAGTCAGTTTTAAAGGACATGTATGTATAATCAGCGTCATATCAATGTCTTGTGCGCTGTCAGTCGGCATCCTAATGACAGCAGACATTGTGCAGTAAGTGATGTTTTATTATGTGTTGGCTCTTCTGGTCATAATCCGTGGCCTGGATCATGTTTTTGTTATATTCTGTGAGTTTTGGACTCTCTTAGTTCCTGTTTTTGTGCACCCTTGTTTGCTTTTAGTTACCATGGTTGCTTATTATTTTCACCTGCCTCTGATTGGTGTTCGGGACGCTCACCTGTTCCCCGAGCGCTGATCAGAGGCATTATTTAAGCCTGCCTTTGCCGGTCAGTCGGCCTGGCTTCATTGTTTGCTTTTGCTACAGTTACGTGAGTATTCCTTGTCTTCTTGCCTATGCTAAGTGTTAGCCTTAGCTTCGAGTGCGATCAGCACATTTTTCCTCTGGCTAGTTTTCAGTTTTTGGTACTTGTTTGACTTTCGACAAATAAACCATGTTCCTACCTGCACGTCCTGTCCGGAGTGTTCCGTCTGCATACCGGGGGAACGAGCCCCGCAGCAAGCTGCGACCCCTTTAAGGCAATGATCCCACTTCCCGGTATGGTGTAAAATTAACTTTTTTTTTTTCTCTATAGGTAATATTGCCGGCATTGTCGCTGGTT
The DNA here is from genome assembly GCF_033978785.1 of Entelurus aequoreus. Taxonomy (NCBI): domain Eukaryota; kingdom Metazoa; phylum Chordata; class Actinopteri; order Syngnathiformes; family Syngnathidae; genus Entelurus; species Entelurus aequoreus. Next base: position 799,653 of record NC_084751.1, read on the forward strand.
CAGTCATTGGTGCCTTGACACTGATTATAATCATAACAACACTCGTCCTCCACTCCCGGAAAAAGAAAAGGTAAAGTATTGTAATAACTATACACTATTATTATTTAATCCTGTAGTTATTTTCTGTCTTGTTTGCATGTTTGTGTGTGTTTTTCAGGAGACCGTCAATAGACACATGTACAAATGCTGACCTCTAACCAGGATTTTCTCTCCGTGCTATCAACTAAGTCAACAATATTTGCTAAAACTCATATTACAGCTTCCCTGCAGTATTAACACTCCAGTTTTGTCAATGCCACATTCAGAAAATGGCCCTTGTGGGTTACAATTCACTATTACAGATTACACTTATTTTATCAGTATATCGCCCTCAAACAGATATGTACAGTAATGGCATGTTATATACATTTAAAGGGGAACTGCACTTTTTTTTTTTTAAATGTTGCCTATCGTTCACAATCATTATGAAGGACATGACGACGGCTGGATTTTATTTTTATGCGTTCTAACTTTTAAATAAATGTAAATAAAAGTCTTCTTATAATAGAGACAATGTGATGTCCTGTCTTCCGCCCATAAAACCCAAATACATGAGTCAATAAACATTGGCTCTTAAAGAAAAACTGCACTTTTTTGGGGAATTTTGCCTATCGTTCACAATCATTATGAAAGACATGACGGATGAATTTCTTTTTTTAATACATTTTTACTCGTAAATAAAAGTTGGCTTATAGTGGAGTCAATTAACCCCTCTATTTTATCCATAAAATCCAATAAATACCCATCCAAAAACCGCCAACAATACCCCATTTACATTTCGTTACTTGAATATTAACCAAGTATTAGTGATATTGTTATTATAAGCCCTAACGCAGACGGACTATTTATAGCGGCAATGTGATCGCCAGTTTATGCTGCTATGTTTACAACATCGAGTGGTCAGCTGTTTCCTCGCTTCCCTGCTCCTTTGTTGTAGATCATAAATGATGCCTCTCACCTGGATAGTAGAAGGATGAGGACGTAATCCTACAAGTTGGTACACTTTAACAACAAATTTAAACCCGGAAATGACAAACAACACGAAATGATGCTTGATTCCACCTGCCTTTTCTTCATCTAAACAGGAATATAACAAGATTCTATCAGTCGGCATCCTAATGACAGCAGACATTGTACAGTAAGTGATATTTTAATATGTTTGTTGGCTCTCATGAAGTCTGCAGTGAGTAATCATCAGTGATGTTGTTGGAAAAAAAAGGAACGTTGTAATGCTTTTTTAAATTAATGCACAGCGTATGCATAAAATGAGCAAAATACGTAAATATTAAATATTATTATGAATGTGCCTGCTAGTACATTACAAGCATGCATATAAAACTAAAAGAGGTGTTTGGATGGTTTTTTTAAGGGCTTTTATAGGCAGAATAGTGCGACTGCATAGGCTCCATTGTAAGTGGACGTTTAATCGCATTTATTTACTAGCTAGAATGCATAAAAAAGAAAAAAATGTGTTCTTGTCTTACAAAAGGATTGTGAATGATAGGCAAAATTCCCCCAAAATGTGCAGTTCTCCTTTAAAGATGTGCTACATGATGTTGTGTGGTAAACGCCGGTCCAAAACAAAGATTAAAGTTCATTACAGTTGTACACTAAAAGGCCTGTTATGTGATGCTGTGAAATTACTTTATGATTGATTTATCAGATAACAAGACTTTAGTTTGTTTCTGACTACTTCCTGGTTCATTAAGGACGATGAACACACGTGTGGTGGACAGATGACAGGCCCATTGATGTTCCATCGTGACTAATGTATTATTGTGCATGCATCTTTATCCAGATTCTCGCCAAAACCTTCTTTGACCCATGCATGTGACACCCCACCAAAAAAATAAAATACAATTCTATGAAAAGTATCTGAAATACGTCAAATTAATCTGAATAACACGTAACAAAACTGAATAACATGAAATTAATCTGAATAACGAAACTGAAAAACATTAAACTAATTAAATTTTTTTTTCAATCTGATAAAATAAAATGAAATGATGAAAAAAGATCTGACAGTTTTAATGAAATATGTTTGTTTGTTTTTTCATATAGCGCTTTTCTCTAGAGACTCAAAGTGCTTTACATAGTGAAACCCGTTATCTACATCTTTAGGCTACATTTAAACCAGTGTGGGTGGCACTGGGCGCAGCTGGGTAAAGTGTCTTGCCCAAGGACATAACGGCAGTGACTAAGATGGCAGAAACGGGGATTGAACCTTCAACCCCCAATTTGGTGGTTTAGGTTGCCCTACCACACGAGCCACCCCACCCACTAAACTAACGTGAAGAAACTTTTTTTTTCAAATTTAAACATTTATAATAATAATAAATAATTTAATTCAAATTAAACGTAATTCTATTATAGCAACAAATTAAATACACTGAAAGATTTAACTAATCTAAATATAAGAATACAATTGGACACATTTACAGATTTAAACATAATATTATTTAAATGTATCTAAATCCACCCCAAAATCTGACAAATTTAAGGGGATTTTTAAAAATCTACAAAAATAACATCTGACAAATTTAAATGAATGTAAATTTATCTGAAAAAATATCTGACTGATGTTAAATAAACATTAAAAAAAAATCACAAATACAATTATCTGGCAAATTTAAAACATACGCAATGGGGTAAAAACAAAACTGAAATTATTTGACAAATTTAAACAAAATCTAGCTTTTTAAAATGTGGAAAAAAATCCAATAATTTGAGAAGAATTAAACAAATTGAAAAAATTATATAACAATAATAATACTAGATGAAGTTGAACTTCAAAATGACTAATTGTTGAAGAATAGCAACTTGGGAAAATGTTCCATTTGTTTCAATGGGAATTTCATGAAAAATTGGGAGTTTCGGGAAAAGCAGGAATTTTTAGGTACATGTTAAAAGACTTGAATGTTCTAAATGAGTTGAAATGGTTGGTGTTGGAATTTTTCAAATCGGTCGAGAAATGTTGATGTAGTAACATTTTTAATTGAGAAATAGTATTACGGAATTTCGGGAAAACCGGGAATTTTTCCAGTTCAAAAAACAACTTAGTGTTTTGTCCTGTTTAGCAGGAATGTGTTGACGGGGGAATGGTTGAAGTGGGTTGAAAAATGTGGAAGGAGTAGTGGCCAGAAAAAAGGGAAATCCTGGATTTTATTTTTTTTTAACTTGGAAAAATGATACAGTAGTTTGAATGTCCAGGATATGTGGAATGTGTTGAAGGTGGAATGGTTTGAATCGGTTGAAAATGTGGGAATTGTGGAAGTTTGGAAATCAGACAATTCATTTCGAATGGGAAAAATGTCCCGGAAAACCTGGCCCCTTACTTGCAGTGAAATAAACTTTGAATGCTCCAGGATACCAAAACATTTTGGATAATTCCATGCTCCCAACCTTGTGGGAACAGTTTGGAGCGGGCCCCTCCCTCTTCCAGCATGACTGTGCACCAGTGCAACAAGCAAGGTCCATAAAGACATGGATAACAAAGTCTGGTGTGGATGGACTTGACTGGCCTGCACAGAGTCCTGACCTGAACCTGATAGAACTAATCCGGGATGAATTAGAACGGAGACTGAGAGCCAGGCCTTCTCGTGTGACCTCACCAATGCGCTTTTGGAAGAACGGTGGAAAATTCCTAAAAAACACACTCCGCAGCCTTGTGGACAGCCTTCTCCAGAAGAGTTGAAGCTTTAATAGCTGTCAAAAGCGTCCATCATTGAGGTGTCCTCGGGGGTGTTTTCAGAACAGCCTGTTCCTGTTGTTCACAGCGTCAAGGCCATTCGAGGGAGTCAAATCGTAGATTACCGTATTTTTCGGACTATAAATCGCAGTTTTTTCCATAGTTTGGCCGGCGGTGCGACTTATACTCAGGAGCGACTTATGTGTGAAATTATTAACACATTACCGTAAAATATCAAATAATATTATTTAGCTCATTCACGTAAGAGACTAGACGTATAAGATTTCATGGGATTTAGCGATTAGGAGTGACAGATTGTTTGGTAAATGTATAGCATGTTCTATATGTTATAGTTATTTGAATGACTCTTACCATAATATGTTACGTTAACATACCAGGCACGTTCTCAGTTGGTTATTTATGCCTCATATAACATACACTTATTCAGCCTGTTGTTCACTATTCTTTATTTATTTTAAATTGCCTTTCAAATGTCTATTCTTGGTGTTGGCTTTTATCAAAAAAATTTCCCCCAAAAATGCGACTTATACTCCAGTGCGACTTATTAGTTTAATTTCATTTTTATTTATCTCCTTCATTGATGTGCATCTTTGATCGATAGACAATTATACCTCAATTATTCAATTATACATTTACACACCAATGCCTGAGAAGGAGCAGGATGAAGAAAAATCTTATATTTTCCTGTCCCCTTCAACACAATACGTAGTCTTACTTAATGGATATCATATAAACCAACAATTACATCAAAATATAATGAAAAAAACACAAGTGCAAAACTTCATGAAGTACAAACCGAACCAAAAAACAAAACAAAAAAAAAAGTAATATATTCCTCACAGGATCATACAAAACAAATACAAAACCAGGCAAAAAATAAGTAAAATAATAAATATAAAGCAAAATGTAAACACTAATGGCTGTCCATATGATCGTATTGTTCTGTCTTTATAAATTTTTTTCAATTGGAATATATTTGTACAATCTTTTATCTCATTGTAAAGAGAATTCCATAGTTTTTTTCCTTCTTTATTATGCATTTTCGGCCGGTGCGACTTATACTCCGGAGCGACTTATATTCCGAAAAATACGGTAGGATGTTTGTTTTCCGCGAGCAGACAATACAATGACTTGTCTGTTCTATTCGCCCATGCTGGCTGCTCTCATATTCAATTTTCCTTTTCAGCAAGCTTCTCCATGATGTGATCCATCTTGCCTTCGCAAACTCATCCCGCGGGCCGGGTGAAAACTTGTCCGCGGGCCTGATCCGGCCCTCGGGCTGTAAGTTTGACACCCCTGATCGACAATATCATGGCTGCACCTAATCAAGTGCACACTACGCATAGTGAAAGTCAAATATTTGAACAGCCGGTAAACTGAAGGTGTCGTCAGAGCTTGTAGTATTGCGGTGTCTCTTTAATGGAAGGGGGAGTGTAGAAGAGGGACAGGCACAAAAAAAAAAAAAAGAAAAAAAAAAAAGGAAGAAGCGATGAATAGGAGGCAAGAGAACCACCTACCATGACCAAGTGCGCTCTAAATGTAGGACACGCATCCGAGTGGCTCACAAACGCACCGTCGGGGGACACATTTTGGAAGGAGCCGGAGAAGAAGCAGCATGTTCGGACGTGCCTTATCCCATTGCCAGCCTCCTCGACATGGTGCCACACTGGATCGTCACGCGGGGGAAGGAGGCTCGCTCCTCTTCGGCGTCTCTCGGAGCTCAAGAGTGCCAGTAAATTACATCACATCTTTCTCCCATTATCAATGGTAGGCATTGCGTAATTGCCACCCCCCCTCCCTCCCTCCCTCCCTCCCTCCTCCTCCTCTTCTTTTTGTTTCTTTTTTTTGGGGGGGGACGCTATACCAAGATTTTTTTTTTTTTTTTTTTTGGCGTTTTTTTTTTTTTTTGGCGTTTTTTGTTTGGCGATGCCCTTTTCACGGCCACAAAAAAAGGACGCCTGGCAGAAGCTAGAGGGAAAAGGATGCGCGTGAGGCTGGACGTGTGCTGCATTCAGGGACACCGGGAACTCGCGGCGGCGGCCATACGAGAGGACCTGAGAAGCGTCGGGCCCCACCGCGGTCTGCTCCTTTTCCTTCCCCCTGCAGGAGCATGCTTGCGTGAGGGATGAGGCCGTGCACGGGCACTCCAGCGGGCCAGAGCTGCGGCCTACTTCTCACCACAGCCGGTGGCGACGCTGCTGCAAGACCCGCGAACACACCGTCAACGTCACGTCAGCATCTTTGGTACACACACACACACACACACATTGATTGCATCCAAGAAATGACAAAATATGTAATGTGTGTGTGTGTGTGTTGGCAGCAGGGGGTGAGGAAGCGAGGAATGGGGGGGGTGGCTGGAGGGGGGAGGCACACACACACACGCCATGCCATGACTACATCCATCTGTAGTCATGGCAACCAGATCCTGTTAATGGATGTGATTCCCCCTATTGTCAGCTTCCTTCCATTGCATTCGTCACCCATGTTCAAATCCTGCGTCCTTCCACTTCCTGGTTTGTCATCGTGACCCCAGGCGTAAAAAAAAAAAAGAACTCGCACTTTTACCCGGACCCTCATCGACGTTTTCATGCGACTACAAAGTTTTGCGGCTCGCATTTTAAATTTTTTTTCAACCTTCTCAATCGTCGTAGAAATGTCGCCACAGGCAATAATTGTCGGAATAGTTGGCGACTGTGTAGAGCAGTGGTTCTTAACCTTGTTGGCGGTACCGAACGCCACCAGTTTCATATGCGCATTCACCGAACCCGAACCGTATTCATAAAATGATGTTATTATATTAAAGAAATACTAATAAAGATATATTTTACAAACGAAAAGTTACAGGAATGTACACATGATCCAGTGACGTGCGGTGAGGTTCATGGCTGGTGAGGCACTGACTTCATCGCAGTCAGATTTGCAAACATATGAACCCTAAAGAGTATCTTATTCACCATTTGATTGGCAACAGTTAACGGGTTGTGTTTAAAAGCTCATACCAGCATTCTTCCCTGCTTGGCACTCAGCATCAAGGGTTGGAATTGGGGGTTAAATCACCAAAAATGATTCCCGGGCACGGCGCCGCTGCTGCCCTCTGCTCCCCTCACCTCCCAGGGGGTGAACAAGGGGATGGGTCAATTCACCACACCTAGTGTGTGTGACAATCATTGGTACTTTAACTTAACTTTAACTTTACACATACAAACTGTAGCACACAAAAAAGCACATTTAATTAAAAAAAACATTATTATGGTTTTACCTTTACTTTTAAATGAAGTCCATGCGCCGCTCCTTCTGAGCAAAAGCATCGATAACTTGTTTATAGAAGTCGTCCTTATCTTTCTTCAGTTTTAAAAGTCTCTCTGTCTCGATGGAGATGATCCTTTAATTATTACCTCCTGCTTCGATTGAAAGTCCAGTTTAGAAAACTGTTTTATTTTAGATATGTAATCCTCCCTGGTAAAAGTCCAGACGAGAGGAAAAAATAAACGCTGCACTTGACTTGCTAACTGTTGCTGCTTGTTGTCACTTATTCTGCAGCCGAGTAGTCGCAAGAATGATCTTTGGGATCACTAACGCCCTCTACCCACAGGAGGCGGGATTACTGCGAGCCTCACCCAGTGCGTCTCCGCAGCCGTTTTATGATTGCTCAGCACAAGAAATACGTTACACACATACAGTTGTTGAGAAAATACACTGTACATTATATACCTCAGCTAACTAAACTATGGAAATGTATAATATAATTCATATAGCAATACGGTCTCACTGCACAGCAGGCCAGCAGTTAGCCGAGTCATTGCGCTATCCATGGTGAGGCTCAACTGGCTGGTGACTCACCCCAAGTCTGTTCTCAGTATCGGAACGGCAAATGTGAAAATTCAGCGATTTTGAATAAAAATAATCTAAAACGGGTGAAGTTAAATGGAAAATAACTTTATAATATAATCACTGGATACATATAACAATTAAAAAATTTTTTTTTCTTTTTACATTTTTTTTCTTTCCATGATGGCACGTGAGGCCCCGCCTCACCTGCCTCCCCTGACTGCACGTCACTGACATGATCCCATGTTTACATCTCATTGTGCAACATGTGAATGTTTTAGTGGGAACTAAATGCGATATCTGTAAGGGGTACACATTATTTCCAAAGCAGGACCCCCACCCAGATATATAATACTAGTACACAGCTCATGAAAAACAATATGCTATAGTCATTGTAAGTGGGCCAAAACACTTATATTAGAAAATAATCTCATGGAAATGACTGCTGTCATTTGATTACAATAATAAAACATTGAACTTGTTATTTAGTCAGGTTTGGGACAGGTGTGCTGCAGGTGTGACCACAGCGCATGTGCACGTCTGACGTCGTTCACATGTGCTCCACCGAATGCTCAAGGAGTTTTTGCGTTTGCTCACACATATGGAAAATTAGAGGGAACATTATTTGGGAGTATCCATAATACGCCGACAGGGAGAAGTTTTTATTTACACGATGAGTCGGGTGTGTCTTGACCTCCGCGGCGGAGGCTCTGCCGAACCCCTGAGGCCAACTCACCGAACCCCTATGGTTCGATCGAACCCAGGTTAAGAACCACTGGTGTAGAGTCATCGTGCTGGCTGGAGGCTGCACGAGTGCCGCCGCCACTTGGCGACCCGTGGTTCGTCGCGGGGAAACATGAATTGTACTGAAGAAAAGCACATCTTCTCATAGTGGCATATACTTTAGGGCAGGGGTTCTTAATAGAGATGTCCGGTAATGGCTTTTTTGCCGATATTCCGATATTGTCCAACTCTTAATTACCGATTCCGATATCAACCGATACCGATATATACAGTCGTGGAATAAACACATTATTATGCCTAATTTTGTTGTGATGCCCCGCTGGATGCATTAAACAATGTAACAAGGTTTTCCAAAATAAATCAACTCAAGTTATTGAAGTCACAAAGTGCATTATTATTATTGCTGCAAGGGGTTCTGGGTATTTCTTCTGTTGTGTTTATGTTGCGTTACGGTGCGGATGTTCTCCCGAAATGTGTTTGTCATTCTTGTTTGGTGTGGGTTCACAGTGTGGCGCATATTTGTAACAGTGTTAAAGTTGTTTATACGGCTACCCTCAGTGTGACCTGTATGTCTGTTGACCAAGTATGCCTTGCATTCACTCGTGTAAGTGAAAAGCCGTAGATATTATGTGATTGGGCCGGCACGCAAAGGCAGTGCCTTTTAAGGTTTATTGGCGCTCTGTACTTCTCCCTACGTCCGTGTACACAGCGGCGTTTTAAAAAGTCATACATTTTACTTTTTGAAACCGATACCGATCATTTCCGATATTACATTTTAAAGCATTTATTGGCCGATAATATCGGCAGTCCGATATTATCGGACATCTCTAGTTCTTAACCTTTTTGACCTCAGGGGCCCCCGACTTTTCCACTACAGAGGAGCCCGCGCCCACTCGAATATTAACACCGAATTAGAAATCTTACTCGTTCGTGGTTTTAATCATATTCAATAATTCTGCAACCCAAAACCAGTGAAGTTGGCACGTTGTATAAATGGTAAATAAAAACAGAATACAATGATTTGCTAATCCTTTTCAACTTATATTCAATTGAATAGACTGCAAAGACAAGATATTTAACGTTCCAACTGAGAAACTTAATTTTTTTGCAAATATTAGCTCATTTAGAATTTGATGCATGCAACATGTTTCAAAAAAGCTGGCACAAGTGGCAAAAAAGACTGAGAAAGTTGAGGAATGCTCATCAAACACTTATTCGAAACATTCCACAGGTGAACAGGCTAATTGGGAACAGGTGGGTGCCATGATTGGGTATAAAAGCAGCTTCAATGAAATCCTCAGTCGTTCACAAACAAGGATGGGGCGAGGGTCACCACTTTGTCAACAAATGAGTGAGCAAATTGTTTAAGAACAACATTTCTCAACCAGCTATTGCAAGGAATTTAGGGATTTCACCATCTACGGTCCGTAATATCATCAGAAGGTTCAGAGAATCTGGAGAAATCACTGCACGTAAGCAGCAAGGCTGAAAACCAACATTGGATGCCCGTGACCTTGGATCCCTCAGGCGGTACTGCGTCAAAAAGCGACACCGGTGTAAAGGATATCACCACATGGGCTCAGGAACACTTCAGAAAACCACCGTCAGTAACTACAGTTCGTCACTACATCTGTAAGTGCAAGTTAAAACTCTATTATGCAAAACCAAAGCCAATTATCAACAACACCCAGAAACGCTGCTGGCTTCGCTGTGCCCGACCTCATCTAAGATGGACTGATGCAAAGTGGAAAAGTGTTCTGTGGGCTGACAAGTCCAGAATTACGCATGAAAAGCTTCAAAAATTGGTCTCCTCAGTTCCCAAACGTTTACTGAGTGTTGTTAAAAGGAAAGGCCACGTAACACTGTGGTAAAAATGCCCCTGTGACAACTTTTTAGCAAGTGTTGTTGCCATTAAATTCTAAGTTAATGATTATTTGCCAAAAAAAATTAAAGTTTCTCAGTTGGAACATTAAATATCTTGTCTTTGCAGTTTAATCAATTGAATATAAGTTAAAAAGGTTTTGCAAATCATTGCATTCTGTTTTTGTTTACCATTTACACAACGTGACAACTTCACTGGTTTTGGGTTTTGTACTTTAGAGCAGGGGTTCTTAACCTCATTGACCTCAGGGCCCCAACTTTTCCACTACAGAGGAGCCCGCGCCCACTCGAATATTAACACCAAATTAGTGGTCTTACCTGCGGGTTTAATCGTATTCAATAATTATATACAATGTACTTAAATGAAATGATATGAAACCCTGTGTTAATCATAAAGATGGTTGATGGACATTATTAAAATGCCTGAATTTGCAAGCAGCGTTTTCATTAAGCTGTTTTGAAGCCAATGTTTCTTTCAATAGCATTGAATCATCATCCATTTTCTACCGCTTGTCCCTTTCGGGGTCGCTGGCCTATCTCATTATCAATGTTAAATGTTTCTGGCAACCTCAACTTTAAAAAAAATTACAGCATTTCAAATATGTATTGATTGTTTTGTACCACACAGAGTGACACACTAGATGGCAGTAAAAGCACATACTCAGAGCTCATTGTTTAAATTACTGTACTGTTTTAATCAATTCTTAACTAATATTAGTAATAATTAATAATAAAGAAACACCACCAAAGTGTTTATTGTTCTCTGTCCGCTCTGTTGTCCACAAGATGGACATTTTCCTTTTTTTTACGTTTATCCTAAAACAATAATATTACTGCCGCCACACCTTCAAAATAAGTTTTTTCCTCCTTTTTTTTCCCCCATGAAAGCATTTTTTTTAACATGAAAATTAATTGAAGTTATGTATTATATGAATAAATATCTAGTATATATAGTCTATTATTTACGTACTTTTGTCTATATTAAGTTTGAAAACCCGCTCAAATATCATAAAACCTTCCTCATTGCTTTATTCTGAAAAACCAAAAACAAACAAAGGAGTGTCTAAATTGCCTGTCAGAATCAATGCAGCTGGTCGCGCGCCTAAACTTGTTGACATCCGGCAAAAGTGAGGAGAGAAAGTTAAAGAGAACGTTAATTAATGCATTTCCTGTTCAAGCAAGTGTAAACTACCCTAATTCTTTTGACATTACTACCGACAATAATGTGTAATTATGTTGTGTGTGTCTGAACCTCCGTTTTAACTTATATCCTAAAATGTATTTACGACAATATTACTGCCGCCATACCTTCAAAATAATTTTTTTCCTTCTTTTTCCATGAAAACATTTTTTTTAACATGAAAACAAATGTAAGTAATGTATTATATGAAGGATTATACAGTAAATATGGTATATTATTTATGTACTTTTGTCTGTAATAAGTTTGAAAACCCGCTCAAATATCATAAAACCTTCCTCATTGCTTTATTTTGAAAAAACAAAAACTAACAAACGTGTGTCTAAATTGCCTGTCAGAATCAATGCAGCTGGTCGCGCGCCTAAACTTGTTGACATCCGGCAAAAGTGAGGAGAGAAAGTTAAAGAGAAAGGTATTTTAAGTTAATTAATGCATTTCCTGTTCAAGCAAGTGTAAACTACCCTAATTATTTTGACATTACTACCGACAATAATGTGTAATTATGTTGTGTGTGTCTTTGAACCTCCGTTTTAACTTTTATCCTAAAATGTATTTACGACAATACTACTGCCGCCACACCTTCAAAATAATTTTATCCTTCTTTTTTTCCCATGAAAACATTTTTTTTTAACATGAAAACAAATGTAAGTAATGTATTATATGAAGGATTATACAGTAAATATGGTATATTATTTATGTACTTTTGTCTGTAATAAGATTGAAAACCCGCTCAAATATCATAAAACCTTCCTCATTGCTTTATTCTGAAAAACCAAAAACAAACAAACGAGCGTCTAAATTGCCTGTCAGAATCAATACAGCTGGTCGCGCGCCTAAACTTGTTGACATCCGGCAAAAGTGAGGAGAGAAAGTTAAAGAGAAAGGTATTTTAAGTTAATTCATGCATTTCCTGTTCAAGCAAGTGTAAACCACCCTAATTATTTTGACATTACTACCGACAATAATGTCTAATTACGTTGTGTGTGTCTTTGAACCTCCTTTTGGCCATCCCAGTGTGGAGTGTGTATGTTGTCACATGATGTGTGGGTTTTCTCCGGACACTCCAGTTTCTTCACACATTCCAAAAATATGTAAGTTAGCTTCATTGAAGACTGTAAATTGTCCATAGATATGAAGTTTATTGTCAAGTATTGTTTATATGCAGTGTAAATGCGATTGGCCATGCTAATTGGAGTTAGCTTGTCTATGAGCTAATCCATTATACATTAGCATTAAGTGAAGGGAATTATATTTATATAGCGCTTTTCTCTAGTGACTCAAAGCGCTTTACATTGTGAAACCCAATATCTAAGTTACATTTAAACCAGTGTGGGTGGCACTGGGAGCAGGTGTGTCTTGCCCAAGGACACAACGGCAGTGACTAAGTTGGCAGAAGCGGGGATCGAACCTGGAACCCTCAAGTTGCTGGCACGGCCACTCTACCAACCGAGCTATAGTTTATTCCAGATTATATTATTAATCTAACGTGATTCCTACATGTATGTGCACTTCATGTGTATATATAATGTACTTTTTTTTTAGTGTGGTTAGTTTTACACTGACTTCATTGTGCAGAATATCAAAAAAACGCCTATATATTTTTTTCCACATCCAACTCAAATGACTGTTTACATATTTGGCAAACTAAATTGCAACATTCAGGGAGGGAGGAATAACGTGTAGCCTTGTTTTACTTTTTACGAAATGCAGCAACAATTGAAACCGCATTGAACAAAGAGAGCACTGTCTACCAAGTCAATATCCTTGTGTTTAAACTGATTGTGATTCTGATATAACAAAAAAAATTTAATATTAATAATATTAATGGTATTATTCATATCTAATATCACAAATATTATTTTTATATAAACAGTACAGGCCAAAAGTTTGGACACACCTTCTCATCCAATGGTTTTTTCTTTATTTTCATGACTATTTACATTGTAGATTGTCACTGAAGGTATCAAAACTATGAATGAACACATGTGGAGTTATGTACTTAACAAAAAAAAGGTGAAATAACTGAAAACATGTTTTATATTCTAGTTCCTTCAAAATAGCCACCCTTTGCTCTGATTACCGCTTTGCACACTCTTGGCATTCTCTCGATGAGCTTCAAAAAGTAGTCACCTGAATTGGTTTTGACTTCACAGGTGTCATAGTTTTGATGCCTTCAGTGACAATCCACAATGTAAACAGTCATGAAAATAAAGAAAACACATTGAATGAGGCGTGTCCAAACTTTTGGCCTGTACTGTACATTAACAATCTGTTTAGCCTTTTTAAAGAAAATATACAGTATGCATCATTGCTAGTCAAAATGATCATGTCATAAATGATGGCATATTCACCACGCCCCTTGCCACATATATAGTGGCAATCTCAGGGAACCCTCAGCACTTATATCTGTAATTTCCGTTAGTAAATGAGAGACGATGAGAGATTGTCACACTTCAACATCTCAAACATGTAAATGAGAATCTGTTTTTAAATGCTATTGGCCAAAATGTGTTGACAATAGAAAAATATTTGTTTGTGTTTCGGACATCCAGTAAGAAACCATGTTAGAACTACGACAACGGTGTCAGACTGGTTTTCATTTAGGGCCATATCGCAGTGATGGCTTCCATCAAAGGGCCGCTTGAAACAGCAAATATGAATTATGCATTTGATTATTGAAAATATTTTTTCATGTACACAGTAAAAAAAAAATCTGTAGATCACCAGAATTTTACTGTGAAATATACAGTGTTTTTACTGTTTAAATGGAAAAACAATAACACTTTTTTAATTCAGATTTTTACCGTAATTTTTGGTTTTCCATGGGGTTAATACACCTTAAAAACAACAACAAAAACTGGCAGCTCAAACTACATACTTTTTTCTGTAAAAAAACAGTGTTTTTCTTTTCAATTTATATAGGGGTATAATGGTATGTGTATTTGTATTGAACCGTTTCGGTACGGGGGTTCCGGTTCGGTTCAGAGGTGTACCGAATGAGTTTCCACACGGACATATTAAGTAGCGTAACGCACGTTGTGTAAACAATGCACACCGAGACACAACACACGACATGCTAGCAGCTAACGGGCTACGGTAGACTGACCATACGTCCTCTTTTCACCGGACATGTCCTCTTTTGCGGAGGACATGTCCTCAAATGTCCGGCATTTTGAGTTAGGGTTGCATGTATTTTCAATGTACGTTCAGAGTTAAGAAGGGGTTAAAAACAAAACAAATTGTGCGCGCAGCAGCATTGGTGAGGGAGGGGCAGAGACAGAGAGAGCGAGAGAGTTATGATAAACGTGCATGCGTCGCCAGGCTCTGCTTTTTATCCATAGATTTATCACATTTAATTTTTTATTATCTATAGCAGGGGTGTCAAAAGTGTGCCCCGGAGGCCATTTGCGGCCCACAGCTAATGTTTTAAAGGCCCACGGCACATTCTAAAAATACTATTGAAATAAACAAAAACATAACAAAAGTGAAATAAAAAAGCTTAAATGTTAAATGTAATTTAGAAAAAGTTGCAATGTTGACTAATAAAACAAAGTTGTTGTTTTTTCTTTCAAACTGTCATTGCTCAAAACATAATATTGAATCAAAATCAATGTTATTATGAATTATTGATCTATCCAAGGTTCCGATTACTTCAGATCAAATATTCCACTAAGAAAAATATTTTTGGTGGAAGACTTTGCAAATTTGGTAAATAAATAACCCCAAAATTTATATTTTGTGGTTTTCTTACTGTACCGAAAATGAACCGAACCGTGACCTCTAAACCGAGGTACGTACCGAACCGAAATTTTTGTGTACCGTTACACCCCTAAATTTATAGTAATATGCTGTAAAGACCACCGTACATTTTACCGTAAAATCTATTGTCATTTTTACAGTGCTTGCTTTGTAATCAGAAGTCAAGCAGAAGTATTTATTTTTATTTTAACAAAAAATGTGGTGCAATATTGGATACTATTAAAGTTTAAAATGTATGCAATTTCATGCCGTACAAACATTTTTTTTTCTGTGAAAATGTAAAAAAAATATAAAGTTGCTTTTTGACGCATATTGTTTTCAGGTGTTTGTGGGCCATATAAAATGATGTGGCGGGCCATTCTTGAGTTTGACACCTGTGACCTAAGACATGCTGGACGTCTCACAGCTGGCCTACTGTGCAGGACTGAATCCATGTCGGGGGGACTAGGACTGCAAGACCAAGGCTGTGCTTGTTTGTGTGGTGTTGCAGGTCATCAGGTAGATCCAGGAGCATGAGCAGAACTTTGAGCTGCGGGAGCAGATGTCTGGGTACAAGCGCATGCGGCGGCAGCACCAGAAGCAGCTGATCGCCTTGGAGAACAGGCTGAAGGCCGAGATGGACGAGCACAGGCTTCGGCTGCAGAAGGAACTGGAGACGCAGACGAACAACACTTACATTGAGCTGGAGAGGCTGGCCAAACGCCACGCCACTCAGACGGACAAGGAGGTAACCGCCAGAGGGGGGAGAACGAAGTCCGAGTCCTGCTCGGTGACAATTAGAGATGTCCGACAATGGCTTTTTTGCCAATATTCCGATATTGTCCAACTCTTAATTACCGATTCCGATACCGATATATACAGTTGTGGAATTTACACATTATTATGCCTAATTTTGTTGTGATGCCCCGCTGGATGCATTAAACAATGAATTGATTAACGTGGACCCTTAAACAAGTTGAAAAACTTATTCGGGTGTTACCATTTAGTGGTCAATTGTACGGAATATGTACTGTACTGTGCAATCTACTAATACAAGTTTCAATCAATCAATCAATCAAAAACATGGTATCCAAAATAAGAGAACAACTTCAACTCCAGTTATGGAAAAAAGTGCCAACATGGCACTGCCATATTTATTATTGAAGTCACAAAGTGCATTTTTTTTTTTAACATGCCTCAAAACAGCAGCTTGGAATTTGGGACATGCTCTCCCTCCGATAATCCCGATACCCACTACAACTATGGGAAATACTATACTTTGACTTTCACAAAGTGCATTATTTTTAAAATTTTTTTAAACATGCCTCAAAACAACAGTTACAAAAACAATGAAGGCACACAGCTTCAGTCCAGAGTATAATAGAGCAGTGGTCCCCAACCACCGGGCCACGGCCCGGTACCGGTCCGTGGATCGATTGGTACCGGGCGGCACAAGAAATTATAAAAAATAAATAATTTTTTTCTTTATTAAATCAACATAAAAAACACAAGATACACATACAATTAGTGCACCAACCCAAAAAACCTCCCTCCCCATTCACACTCATTCGCACACAAGGCAAGGCAAGGCAAGGCAACTTTATTTGTATAGCGCTTTTCATACACAAGGCAGACTCAAAGTGCTTCACAGACAACAAAGTGAAATGAAAGAAAATAAAAGCAAAATTAAAATGCAGACAATAAAAATAAAAACAGTGCAGACGTTAAAAGTTAAAAGATTAAAAGATTTAGCTGAAAGCTAAGGTGAACATAAAAGTCTTCAGTCTAGTTTTAAAAGTAGTCAGAGTTGGGGAAAGTCTGACATCTTCAGGAAGTTTATTCCAACTATTTGTTGCATAGTGACTGAATGATGCTCTCCCTTGATTTGAGTTTACTCTTGGAACCGCTAACAGATTGGTCTCAGAAGATCTTAGTGATCTAGAGCAGTGGTTCTCAACCTTTTTTCAGTGATGTACCCCCTGTGAACATTTTTTTAATTCAAGTACCCCCTAATCAGAGCAAAGCATTTTTGGTTGAAAAAAGATAAAGAAGTAAAATACAGCACTATGTCATCAGTTTCTGATTTATTAAACTGTATAACAGTGCAAAATATTGCTCATTTTTAGTGGTCTTTCTTGAACTATTTGGAAAAAAAGATATAAAAATAACTAAAAATTTGTTGAAAAATAAACAAGTGATTCAATTATAAAGATTTTTACACATAGAAGTTATCGTCAACTTAAAGTGCCCTCTTTGGGGATTGTAATAGAGATCCATCTGGATTCATGAACTTAATTCTAAACATTTATTCACAAAAAAAGAAATCTTTAACATCAATATTTATGGAACATGTCCACAAAAAATCTAGCTGTCAACACTGAATATTGCATTGTTGCATTTCTTTTCACAGTTCTTTTTGACAGACATTTTAGTGAGGGTCAAACCATCATGGCATGGTGGAAACTCTGGGTTTATGGTAATGAATGGAATAGCCTACTTGATTTGTTCAGTTTATGAACTTACATTCATATTTTGTTGAAGTATTATTCAATAAATATATTTATAAAGGATTTTTGAATTGTTGCTATTTTTAGAATATTTAAAAAAAATCTCACGTACCCCTTGGCATACCTTCAAGTACCCCC
Organism: Entelurus aequoreus; assembly: GCF_033978785.1. Taxonomy (NCBI): domain Eukaryota; kingdom Metazoa; phylum Chordata; class Actinopteri; order Syngnathiformes; family Syngnathidae; genus Entelurus; species Entelurus aequoreus. Next base: position 817,438 of record NC_084751.1, read on the forward strand.
AGGGGTACGCGTATCCCCATTTGAGAACCACTGATCTGATTTATTAAACTGTATAACAGTGCAAAATATTGCTCATTTTTAGTGGTCTTTCTTGAACTATTTGGAAAAAAAGATATAAAAATAACTAAAAATTTGTTGAAAAATAAACAAGTGATTCAATTATAAAGATTTTTACACATAGAAGTTATCGTCAACTTAAAGTGCCCTCTTTGGGGATTGTAATAGAGATCCATCTGGATTCATGAACTTAATTCTAAACATTTATTCACAAAAAAAGAAATCTTTAACATCAATATTTATGGAACATGTCCACAAAAAATCTAGCTGTCAACACTGAATATTGCATTGTTGCATTTCTTTTCACAGTTCTTTTTGACAGACATTTTAGTGAGGGTCAAACCATCATGGCATGGTGGAAACTCTGGGTTTATGGTAATGAATGGAATAGCCTACTTGATTTGTTCAGTTTATGAACTTACATTCATATTTTGTTGAAGTATTATTCAATAAATATATTTATAAAGGATTTTTGAATTGTTGCTATTTTTAGAATATTTAAAAAAAATCTCACGTACCCCTTGGCATACCTTCAAGTACCCCCAGGGGTACGCGTATCCCCATTTGAGAACCACTGATCTAGAGGGCTTAAGTGTTGTTTCTTTCTGTTATTAATATTTCTGGTTCCTACATTATATATCAATACAGATCAATACAGTCTGCAGGGATACAGTCCGTAAGCACACGTGATTGTATTTTTTTATGACAAAAAAAAATTATTAAAAATTAAAAAACCATACCATAATTTTCAAGCGTTGACCGGTCCGCAGTTACAAAAAGGTTGGGGACCACTGTACTAGAGCATCCTTGCCAACCTTGAGACCTCCTAGTTCGGGAGATGGGGGCGGCGGGTTTGAGGTGGGGGCGGGGGAGCGAGGTGGGCGGAGTTCAGGGGGCGGGGTTTGGTGGTAGCGGGGGGTGTATATTGTAGCGTCCCGGAAGAGTTAGTGCTGCAAGGGGTTCTGGGTATTTGTTCTGTTGTGTTACGGTGCGGATGTTCTCCCGAAATGTGTTTGTCATTCTTGTTTGGTGTGGGTTCACAGTGTGGCTCAGTGTGACCTGTATGGCTGTTGTCCAAGTATGGCTTGCATTCACTTAGGGCTGCAACAACTAATCGATTAAATCGATTAAAATCGGCGTCCAAACTTCTTAGAGGGACAAGTGGCGTTCAGCCTCGCGAGATTGAGCAATAACCTGTATGGCTGTTATAAAAATAGTTGGCGATTAATTTAGTCATCGATTCGTTGGATCTATGCTATGCGCATGCGCAGAGGCAATTTTTTATTATTATTATTATTTTTTATTTATTTATTTATTTGTTGTTTTTTTTATAAACCTTTATTTATAAACTGCAACATGTACAAACAGCTGAGAAACAATAATCAAAATAAGTATGGTGCCAGTATGCTGTTTTTTTTCAATAAAATACTGGAAAGGATAATTTTTATCCTTTCCAGTATTTATCCTTTACATTTGTATATTTATGTTCTTAGTACCTGTATTAGTGCCTGTATTTTTTCATTGGTTACGGTCAGATTATAACCTTTTAATATATATTTTTTATTAGATATTTTTGTGTCAATCATCCAGCATTTAGAGGGCCAAAAAATATTAGGGCTGCAACAACTAATCGATTAAATTGACTAAAATCGATTATAAAAATAGTTGGCGATTAATTTAGTCATCGATTCGTTGGATCTATGCTATGCGCATACGCAGAGGCTTTTTATTTTTTTATTTTTATTTTTTTTAAATAAACCTTTATTTATAAACTGCAACATGTACAAACAGCTGAGAAACAATAATCAAAATAAGTATGGTGCCAGTATGCTGCTTTTTTTCAATAAAATACTGGAAAGTATAGAAATGTAGTTTGTCTCTTTTATCCGATTATTAATCGACCAATCGAAGTAATAATCGACAGATTAATCGATTATCAAATTAATCGTTAGTTGGAGCCCTACATTCACTTATGTGTGTGTAAAAGCCGCATGTATTATGTGACTGGGCCGGCACGCTGTTTGTATGGAGGAAAAGTGGACGTGACGACAGGTTGTAGAGGACGCTAAAGGCAGTGCCTTTAAGGCACGCCCCCAATATTGTTGTCCGGGTGGAAATCGGGAGAATTGTTGCCCTGGGAGATTTTCGGGATGGGCACTGAAATTCGGGAGTCTCCCGGGAAAATTGGGAGGGCTGGCAAGTATGCCCTACGTCCGTGTTTCACCGGATATGTACCGCTCCGTACAGCGGCGTTTTAAAAAGTCATTCATTTTACTTTTTAAAACCGATACCGATAATTTCCGATATTACATTTTTAAAGCATTTATCGGCATCTCTAGTGACAAAGTGACAATGTGATGTCTTCCTCACAGATGAAATCGGTTGCGGCTGAGGAGAGGAGAATCCAGCAACAGATTGTTGCTCAGCAAAAGAAAGAACTGACATCTTTTTTGGACAGCCAGAAGAAGGAGTACAGGCTCTGCAAGGACAAGATCAAAGAAGTAAACATGGACTCCAAACACTTTCAACACCTGAATACAAACCTCACTTTCTCTTGTCTCTGTTGCACCCTCTGACCATGATGACGATGATGTAGGAAATGAGCGAGGACCCTTGCACACCCAAGGAGGAGAAGCATGAGCGTCTGTCCAGGCACAAAGAAACAATACAGCGCTCTCAGGCTGAGGAGGAAGCTCACCTGCTGGCCCAGCAGAGGCTCGTCTACGAGCGCAGCTGCCGGGCGCTCAGACGCCGCAGTCTGGTCAGGAAGCAGGAGTTTGAACAGGAGCAACTGCGAGAGGTAGGTGTTGTACGTCAACATTACTCATGGCAAAGATCCTCCATACGTCACCAACGCTTTGCTGGTTAGAAGGATCTGATACAAAAACGCTAGTCAGAGGTCTTTTATATGTCAGGAACGTTGCTGTTTGTAGGGATCTAATTAAAAAAACCTTGTCAAAGGTATTTTATATATCAAAAACTCTGCTCTTTTTGGGGATCTAATACAAAAACCCTAGTCAAAGGTATTTTATGAATCAGAAAGTCTTCCGTTTTTGGGGATCTAGTACAAAAACCCTAGTCAAAGAGCTTTTATATGTCAGTAACTTTGCCGTTTGTAGGGATCTAATACGAAAACCCTCGTCAAAGGTATAGCTCGGTTGGTAGAGTGGACGTGCCAGCAACTTGAGGGTTCCAGGTTCGATCCCAGCTTCTGCCATCCAAGTCACTGTCGTTGTGTCCTTGGGCAAGACACTTTACCCACCTGCTCCCAGTGCCACCCACACTGGTTTAAATGTAACTTAGATGTTGGGTTTCACTATGTAAAGTGCTTCGAGTCACTAGAGAAAAAGCGCTATATAAATATAATTCACTTCACTTCACTTATATATCAAAAACTGCTCTTTTTGGGGATTTAATACAAAAACCTTAGTCAAAGATGTATTATATGTCAGGAACTTTGCTGTTTGTAGGGATCTAATTTAACCTTTGTGAGGATCTAATACAAAAACGCTAGTCAAAGCTCTTTTATATGTCAGGAACTTTGCTGTTTGTAGGGATCTAATTAAAAAACATCAGTCAACGGTATTTTGGGTATCAGAAACTTCTGTTTTTGGGGATCTAATACAAAAACCCTAGTCAAAGATCTTTTATATGTCAGAAACTTTGCTGTTTGCAGGGATCTAATTCAAAAACATCAGTCAACGGTATTTTGGGTATCAGAAACTTCTGTTTTTGGGGATCTAATACAAAAACCCTAGTCAAAGATCTTTTTTATGTCAGGAACTTTGCTTTTTGTTGGGATCTAATTCAAAAACCCCATTCAAAGGTATTTTATATCAGAAACTTTGCTCTTTTGGGGGATCTAATACAAAAACCCTAGTCAAAGGTATTGTATATATCAGAAACTCTGATGTTTTTGGAGATCTAATACAAGAATCAGAGTCAAAGATCTTTTATATGTCAGCAACTTTGCCGTTTGTAGGGATCTAATTCAAAAACCCTAGTCAAAGGTATTTTATATATCAGAAACTGCTCTTTTTGCGGATCTAATACAAAAACCCTAGTCAAAGATATTTTATGTCAGGAACTTTGCTTTTTGTTGGGATCTAATTCAAAAACCCCAGTCAAAGGTATTTTATACATCACAAACTTCCGTTTTTGGGGATTAAATACAAAAGCCCTAGTCAAACGTCTTTTATATGTCAGGAAATTTGCTGTTTGTAGGCATCTAATTTAAAAACACTTGTCGAAGGTATTTTATATCAGAAACTTTGCTCTTTTGGGGGATCTAATACAAAAACCCTGGTCAAAGGTATTTTATATATCAGAAACTCTGATGTTTTTGGAGATATAATACAAAAACCCTAGTCAAAGATCTATTATATGTCAGGAACTTTGCTGTTTGTAGGGATCTAATTTAACCTACTGAAAAAATACCCCTTATATAAAAAGGGATCTTTACTGTTTTTTGCAGTAGATCCGAAAAGCAGAGCGCTCCTTATGGAGGATCTTTGACTCGTGTTTTGCTGTAGAACCTTAACCACAGAATGCTCTTTTGATATTAAGAGATCCACTGCAAAAATGCCTATCAAAGATACTCCGTGTTCAGAAGACCCAAGGATTATTTTTAGTTGATCCCTTGAAACAGCTTTTACAGATATTCAGCTCTGCTGTTAATATTCACTTCTTAAAAGACCTACAACAAAAACACTTGATCTACAATATAAGTAGGGATGGGTACCGTTCACATTTGAACCGATACGGTACCAATTACCAGTACCTGGGAATCGATATCTGTAATCAATGATACCAGTTTTAGATGTTTTTGTGTGTGTTAATAAATATGAGTTGTTTTTGATAATGAAATAAAAAAATGTATCCCAACATTTCAAAATAAGAGGAACATAACTGCTGTCCAGTTATGTCTTGTTTTATTATCACATTTCTCAGTTTAATTTTCAAGTATGAATTACAGTTGCAAGTCCAAAGGTGTATAGTTTATGGTGTGTTGGCTATCAGTTTTTGATTAAGCTAATCGTTTATTGCGCTTTAAAAGTATTAATACTGTAAGTATTGCAGTTATGACACCAGCTGTTAAATTGTAACGTTCATCTTAGTTTACCTTTTTATTTACACATTTGGAGGTGTTGAAATCGCCATGTAAAATCACTAATGCTAATCAGTAGCATACTAATAGCAAAGCAAATGTATATTAGCATCAAACTTACACATTTTTGGAAAAGTGGAGCCTTACTTCACTTGCGTCTGAGCGATTTTTTTTTTAAGTCAGATTCTTTTTTGGAATTGAAAATTGCAACATTACCTAGAGCAGTGGTTCTTAACCTTGTTGGAGGTACTGATTCCCACCAGTTTCATATGCGCATTCACCGAACCCGAACCGTAATCATAAAATGATGTTATTATATTAAAGAAATACTAATAAAGATATATTTTACAAACGGAAAGTTACAGGAATGTACACATGATCCCATGTTTACATCTCATTGTGCAACATGTGAATGTTTTAGTGGGAACTAAATGTGATATCTGAGAGGGATACACTTTATTTCCAAAGCAGGACCACCACCCAGATATATAATACTAGTACACAGCTCATGAAAAACAATATGTTATAGTCATTGTAAGTGGGCCAAAACACTTATATTAGAAAATAATCTCATGGAAATGACTGCTGTCATTTTAAACAATAATAAAACATTGAACTTGTTATTTAGTCAGGTTAGGGACAGGTGTGCTGCAGGTGTGACCACAGTGCATGTGCACGTCTGATGTCGCTCACATGTGCTCCACATGAATGCTCAAGGAGTTTTTGCGTTTGCTCACACATATGGAAAGTTAGAGGGAACATTGTTTGGGGGTGTCCATAATACGCCGACAGGGAGAAGTTTTTGTTTACACGATGGATCGGGCGTGTCTTGACCTCCGCGGCGGAGGCTCTGCCGAACCCCTAGGGTTCGATCGAACTCAGGTTAAGCACCACTGACCTAGAGGTAGTTTGGCTGAGTCCACCTACAGTGCTGCTGGAGTGATCGCCCAATGCTGAAGTGCAAAGTCGGAAACCGGGTGTGAAGCCACGCGCCAACCCAAGTACCGTTACATGTTACCTTAGGATTTTACGTGAATCGGCGCTCGGTAGGACCAGTGGGATTTGGTCGGTGCCAAAAAAAAAAAGGTACCGGATTTCAGTACCTATTCCTGAATCTGACAGGGTTCTTTGAAGACGAACATTGTGAGCCTCCGTCCAAGGAGCCAATCAGCTGTCAGCCACCATTAAAACATCTAAATTCTTCTCTTAATGGTTCATCATCAGGAGCTGAACAAGAAGAGGACCCAGAAGGAGATGGAGCACGCCCTGATAATCCGGCAGGACGAGGGCACCCAGGACCTCGAGCACAGGCAGCTGCACATGCTGCAAAAACTGCGCGTGGAACTCATGCGTCTGCAGCACCAAACGGAGCTGGACAACCAGGAGGAGTACAACAACCGGCGGCAGCAGGAACTGCAGCGGAAACACACAATGGAGCAGCGTCAGCAGCCCAGGGACCTCAAGGTGCCTCCTGATTTCAACACCGACTGATGCCGACTGACACCCGGCCTTGACTTTGACCGCTGGTTTCTCCGTAGATGCTGGAGATGCAGATCAAGAAACAGTTCCAGGACACTTGCAAGGTGCAGAACAAGCAGTACAAAGCTCTTCGCAACCATCAGCTGGAGGTATCTCCCAAAGGTGACCACAGGAGCATCCTCAAGGGGCTGAAGGAGGAGCAGACCCGCAAGCTGGCGGTGCTAGCGGAGCAGTACGAGCAGAGCATCAATGAGATGATGGCGTCACAAGCGGTAGGAGGAGTCGTTGTTGGCTTGCTATGCCATGTCTATGTGTACAGTACAGCAATGTTCGAACTAGGAACTAAAGCTGAGTGGGCATATTTCATCCTATGGGTCACCGCTGCTTTTTGTTTTTGCCCAGATGAGATTGGAAGCCGAGCAGGAGACGGAGAGTCAGGCTCTTAAGCAGCAACTGAAGCAGGAGATGGAGCTGCTGGACGCCTACCAGAGGAAGACCAGGTCACAGATGGAGACCCAACACGAGAGAGAGCAGCAGAAACTGGAGCAGAAGGTCTCCATACGCAGGGCCCACCTTGAGCAGAAGGTAGGAACCAAAATAAAAGTCATAGTGAAATACTGTCAATGAAATATATACAAACTTTGTACTTTGAATTACCCAAAAAGTAATCTTTTTTTATTACGTCCTCAAGTTCCATGTGTGTGCTGTCACTTGTTGCTAGGCAGATTTGATAGGGCATAATAATTAGTGCCCCAAAGCGCAATAAAATAATTAGCAATTCCCTTTTTTTGTTTTAAAGCACAGGGAGAGTCGGTGGGAATACTTTTAAAAACAGTCCTCCCGGTTAACTTTGTCACATTTAGCAAATGGCAAAAAATGCTCGACGTGAACTTACATTGCTGAGATTCTTTTTCCAGCTCAAGTCACATGTTTGCGCTGTCCCTTGTTGCTAAGCAGATTTCATTGGGTACAATCATTAGTGCCCCGAAAGGGGACACACACATGCATGTCTTGTTTTTTTTAATCTCCACACACACAAATATTGGCACCCCTGCATTTCTGTCAAATGTTTGAAATGACAAATGCTTTGGTAGTCACATGTTTATTTCTAGGGATGTCCGATAATGGCTTTTTGCCGATATCCGATATTCCGATATTGTCCAACTCTTTAATTACCGATACCGATATCAACTGATACCGATATATACAGTCGTGGAATTAACACATTATTATGCCTAATTTGGACAACCAGGTATGGTGAAGATAAGGTGGTTTTTTTTTAAAATAAAATAAAATAAGATAAATAAATTAAAAACATTTTCTTGAATACAAAAGAAAGTAAAACAATATAAAAACAGTTACATAGAAACTAGTAATTAATGAAAATGAGTAAAATTAACTGTTAAAGGTTAGTACTATTAGTGGAGCAGCAGCACGCACAATCATGTGTGCTTACGGACTGTATCCCTTGCAGACTGTATTGATATATGTTAATATATAATGTAGGAACCAGAATATTAATAACAGAAATAAACAACCCTTTTGTGTGAATGAGTGTAAATGGGGGGAGTTTTTTTGGGTTGGTGCACTAATTGTAAGTGTATCTTGTGTTTTTTATGTTGATTTAATAAAAAAAAAAACAAAAAAAAAAACGATACCGATAATAAAAAAAAACGATACCGATCATTTCCGATATTACATTTTAAAGCATTTATCTCTATTTATTTCTTTTGTTTGTATTGGAACAACAAAAAACACAAATCTGATATTTTACACAGAACTCCAAAAATGGACTGGACAAAATTATTGGCACCTTTTCAAAATTGTAAGAAATAGTTTTATTCTAAGCATGTGATGCTCCTTTAATTTGTATTTAAACTCACCTGTAGCAAGTAACAGGTGCTGGCAATATAGAAATCACACTTGCAGCCAGTTGAAATGGAGGAAAGTTGACTCAACTTTTGTGTTGTTTGTACCACACTGAGCATGGAGAAAAGAAAGAAGAGCAAAGAACTCTCAAAAAATTTGAGAACCAAGCATGTGGAAATAATGGGCAATCTCAAGGTTACCAGTCCATCTCCAGAGATCTAAATGTTTCTGTGTCTACTGTGCGCAATGTCATCAAATCAAAATCAACTTTATTTATAAAGCACATTTAAAATTTACCACAGGGGTAGCCAAAGTGCTGTACAATGGGCAGGTTAAAAGATAATACAAGAACCGAGCAAACACAACACAACACAAACAGAGCACGATAAAAAATAAATAACTAAAATAAATAGAACATAAAAAACATGTTCACAGCAGGTGTATTATGGGGCGCCATAGCGGGATGGATATCACTCAGTGTTAAAAGCCATGGAATAAAAGTATGTTTTTAAGAGAGATTTAAAAACAGGAAGAGAGGAGGCCTGTCTAACACTCAGATGTAGGTCGTTCCAGAGCTTGGGAGCAGCAGCGGCGAAAGCTATGTCACCTCTAAGCTTCAGCCTAGAAGCTTCAAGAAGTTTAAAGCCCATGGCACTGTAGCTAACCTCCCTGGATGTGGAATAGAAAAATTGATGAAAGACTGCAACAAAGGATTGTTAGAATTGTGGATAAAGAACCTGCATCCACTTCCAAACAAATTCAAGCTGACCTGCAGACGCAGGGTACAACAGTGTCAGCTCGCACTATCCGTCGCCATCTCAATGAAAAGGGACGCTTTGGTAGGAGACCCAAGAGGACCCCGCTGCTGACACAGAGACATGAAAAAGTAAGACTGGAGTTTGCAAAAACTTACCTGAGGAAGCCAAAATCCTTCTGGAAGAACATCCTGTGCACAGATGAGACTAAAGTGGAGATTTTTGGTAAAGAACATCATCAAACTGTTTACAGAAAACAAAATGAGGTCTTCAAAGAAAAGAACACCATTCCTACAGTCAAACATGGCGGAGGTTCACTGATGTTTTGGGGTTGCTTTGCTGCTTCTGATAACAGATGCCTTGACTGTGTGCATGGCATCATGAAATCTGAGGACTACCAAATCATTTTGGGGGCATAATGTAGGGCCCAGTGTCAGAAAGCTGGGTCTCCGTCAGAGGTCATGGGTCTTCTAACAGGACAACGACCCAAGGCATACTTCAAAAAGCACACAAAAATGGCTTAAGACAAACCGCTGGAGAGTTCTGAAGTGGCCATCAATGAGTCCAGATCTAAATCCTATAGAACTACTGTGGAGAAATCCAAAAACAGCAGTTGGGAGAAGGCACCCTTCAAATCTCAGAGACCTGAAGCAGTTTGCAAAAGAAGAGTGGTCCACAATTCCAGTAGCAAGGTGTAAGAAACTAATTGATGGTTACAGGAAGCGATTGATTTCAGTTATATTTTCTAAAAGCGTGAGGGTGCCAATAATTTTGTCCAGTCCATTTTTGGAGTTCTGTGTAAAATATCAGATTTTTTAATTTTTTTTTTACACAAATTGTCACGGCCAGGGCGCATGCGCCCTCATCTTTGCGCTCTGCTTGCCGCGCCTCGGGACGCGCCCACGGCCGCGTCACGCCCACATGCCGGCAAGGCTGTGGGCGATCAGCAATCTGCGCACCTGGACCTGATGAGAGGGAGCTGTACAAAGGACCAGTGGACCCAAGGATCCAGGCGGGAACTTACTGTTATGTTTTAACAGAGGGAGATGACGGCAAAGACACCAGGGGGAAGTAAGCTCAATTATATATATATATATATATATATATATATATATATATATATATATAGTTAATAAATATATAATAATAACAAACAATACTACTAAACAATAGAATGGAGTGTGTGACCAAAATACAAGACTAGGTGTGCAATTGATTGTCGTGTATTACCGTGATGTTGAGGAGAGCGAGAGGAAGGACAAAGCAGTAGGACAGTCCGTGAACAGACAAGGGGGTCGAGGGTAGGAGCGAGGCAGCGTAGTCCGTGTCCGAGTAGGGGTCAAGGATCGAGGAAGGCAGTCCAAATCACAAACACGGAACGACAAGAGACCACAACGGGGAGACTCTGGAAGGCACTGCGGGAGAACAAACAAGGACGTCAGACATGGAGGGAAAAAACAGAGAGTGGACCCCGACTTAAACAAGTTGAAAAACTTATTCGGGTGTTACCATTTAGTGGTCAATTGTACGGAATATGTACTTCACTGTGCAACCTACTAATAAAAGTCTCAATCAATCAGAAACAGAGAAAGAGAGCATAAGGCTTCGGCTTACAGTACACCATTCAGAAACTAAGTTCCCGCCTGGATCCTTGGGTCCACTGGTCCTTTATACAGCTCCCTCTCATCAGGTCCAGGTGCGCTGATTGCTGATCGCCCACAGCCTTGCCGGCATGTAGGCGTGACGCAGCAGTGGGCGCGTCCCGAGGCACGGCAAGCAGAGCTCAAAGATGACGGCGCATTGGAACGCGCCCTGGCCGTGACACAAATAGCTGAGTAGCATCATTTTAAAGCGCACGCAGAGGTCCATAAAGCAGCTGAATGCTGACCATTCAGGATACATGTTTTCCCCATCCGGTGCTCGTTAGAGCCCCCTCTTGGCATTTATCAGTACTGCAAATAAAAAACAACCAGCCCTATTTTTTGTAATGTGTTATTTTTGTGTTGATTTTGCAGATTGAAGAGGAACTGGCTGCCCTCCAGAAGGACCGCTCGGAAAGGATCAAGCACTTGTTGGAGCGTCAGGACCGGGAGACGCTCACGTTCGACAGCGAGAGCAGAAGCCTGGGATTCGGCAGCCTGGGATCTCTGGACTTCCCGAGAGACGACGACAGATGAAAGCGGACCAACATGGCGGCAGCCTTTTTTTTAAGCACCAGTGTTTGTTGTTTGGCCGGATAACTTTGTGCTCTTCTTCTCTCCCAGATAGTCTCGGGACAGAGGCGTCCGATGAGAAACTGCTTTTGTGACACAAGCGGAATCAAGCGGCGAGGACGGATTATTGGGAATTTTCCGTCGCCACCTCCCTCCTTTTTGGTATGAATTGAATACTTCAGGAAAACTTTTTGGTAAAATGGGCACTTTGATATGTTTAAATAGAAACCCATCATGTTCATATTAATGTGTGTGTGACATGGAGGGACATTGTGGAATGTGAGCTGCGGACCCCCCCGCCCCACCACCACCACCAGTGTGGTGTTTTTATTATTATAAGCTGATCCCCCCCCAGCCCCCCACCTTCCCCCCTTTGTTCTCCTTTTTATAATTTTCCATGCATTTAACGCTCAGAATGTGACTGCAGTCCATCGCGATGTATGATTGGCCGACATCTCCGTTCGCTTCTTATTGCATGCACTTTATTAAGGACACATTCAGGTTGTGACGCATGAATCTGTCAGAGATCTTAGCTGTTTGTGAATAAAGTGGTCATAGCTTCTTTTTTTCTTTATGTTGCAGAAGAAAAAAAATAACATAAGCGCCATGTTTAACTTATATACATATATTTATATCAGGGGTGTAACAGAACAGTACGCCATAATCACGCTTCGGCACGTACCTCAGCTTTAAGGTTAGATTTCGCCTTTACGATTTTGTAACGTGAAAAACTGCAAAAAAGTAATAGATACTAGTCTCAAATTTAAAAAATAAATATACCTTAATATTTTGTTCTTGTCAAATTGCGTCTTTATTCTCATGATACAACTTTCTTCTTGTAAAATTGCATTAATTTATTGTAATTTTTTTTTTATTTTTACAAGAAAATGCACACGCACTGCGGTTAAAATACAATTCTCAAATTTGAAAAAATAAACTTCGGACTTATATTCTCATAATATTACAACTTTCATCTTTTGAAATTGCAAAAAATTGTAAAAATTCAGATTTTTGGGGTAATATTAAATATAAAACAATAGCATTCAAAGTATGATCCTAAAAATTTCGACTTTCATTTTGTAAAATTGCAACTGATTTCCCAAAAAGCTACTTTTTTTTTTCGGATTAAGTTTTTTCTTTTAGGCTTGTAATTTCTTGCTTGCTTTTTTTTTAGATTGTATACCGACTTTTTTTCCCAGTGAAAACGTTAGTATATGTTTTCATTAAGTTAAGCGTGGAAGTACCGTTTTTTTCCTCATAAAATTTTTTAAAAGTGTGAATTTTTTCCCCATAAAATTGTGACTTTCATCTTGCACAATTTTAACTTGTTTACCTAATTATTTTTCACTTTTTTTCCTCATATTCCGCCAACATTTTCTGATCAAGTTATTCGTTTTTCATGTAATTAAATTTTTGTAAAATTAAAATGTAAAACTATAACTTTTTCCTCATAATTTTTTAGACTTTCATCTTGTAAAATTGTGAAAATAAATCTTAAATCATATCTAATTGTTTCTTTTTCAAGAAGTACAACAGTATTGGTTTTCAAGCTCTGATTTCTCCTTGGCGCTATCGCTGCTGGTTGCACTATATTTGTTTCCGGAGTAGTCACGTGACTATATCGTGAGGCACTTACTGTACACTTCCTGTCCCTCGCTTAATGTGTACCGTGTGGAAACCGTACTTAAAATAAACACACCGTTACACCCCTAATATAAAGTATATAGAGGGGTTCAAATTTTTACCGGATGTGGATGCCGATATCCATTTTGAAGGGCGAGCGTCATCGTTCACGATAGTTGCACGTAATATTTATATTACTATTCAGTGGAAATTTGACTACTTAATTTTTCAACCCAACCCATTTTACACCTGGAATGACTTTCAAAATAAAAGGCAAGATAGCTCTGTTTGTGGATGGGTTCGTGATGTTTATGTTTACCTGTATAAACACAGTGGACATTGTGTCGTCAAAAGATCCGACAGAAGTTTGACACCCTGGATAATCACGGATAACACATTTAATGTCATGTAAGGCAGCATTGAGAGAATGTTCTCATGTCTCTTCACTTTTGTTTTATGTGGAGGCTACAGTCCGCATAAGACTATTTTCACCAATAAAACTCCAATAAAACTACTATCAAAGTTACTTGACCAAGCACACCAAGTTAATGCAAAGTTGGGCTGGTTTTACTGGAAATGGTCCGAACAAACGACGTCCATCAGCACGTCACATCTCAGTTGATTGTAGCGATCCATGCCGTTAACTTTTCTTTTCAGCCGCTTCTGCTTGTCCAGAAATACGCTTAGGAAGGCGACACAAGCTCGTTTTACTCCTTCCACCTCGACTGTGACAGTTGACAGTGGCACACGTCGTCGGCATTATGAATATTGTTGATTTATTAATCGCAGAAAATTAGCGTTTCACTAACTTCCGCTTTGTATACATTTCCCACAATGCGTTGCAATACTGCAGCCCGTTGTTTTTCAACCTTTTCTGAGCCAAGGCACATTTTTTTTATTGAAAAAATCCAGAGGCACACCGGGAGCAGAAAACATAAAAAAATGAAACTCATTGACGATAAAATGTCGTTCTCGCAATTGTTGGATATGAATTCTAACCATAACCATCCATGCATCACTATAACTCTTGTCTCAAAGTAGGTGTACTGTCACCACCTGTCACATCATGCTGTGACTTTTTTGGAGTTTTTTTTGCTGTTTTCCTGTGTGTAGTGTTTTAGTTCTTGTCTTGCGCTCCTATTTTGGTGTTGATTGTCATGTACGGATGTACTTTGTGGACGCCGTCTGCTCCACACGCTGTAAGTCTTTGCTGTCGTCCAGCATTCTGTTTTTGTTTACTTTGCAGCCACTTCAGTTTTAGTTTTGTTTTGCATAGCCATCCCTAAGCTTCAATACCTTTTCTTAGCAGCACTCGCCTTTTGTTTATTTTCGGTTCAAGCATTAGATACCTTTTTACCTGCACACTGCCTCCCGCATATTGTGATCGCGACAAACCGTGTTCCCGACATCTACAAAGCAATTAGCTACCTGCTGCCACCTACTGATATTGAATTGAAGTATTTATTTCAAACCTGCCCAGTACAACAACACATTTTTTTTTAACATTTTGGCAGAGACATTTATGCCAGGCTTGAAAAGGGGTTGGATGAAGCAGATGCTTTTAATATCCCAACCCCTCTCACTCATTCCATATTTCACATAAACAATATAATAAATAACAATACCATACAAACAAAAACAAGAAAAACTCCTGTACACTAACAAAACAATAGTACCACTGTTAGTATGAGACAAGACAAGACGAGACAAAATATACACACACACACAGGCCCAAACACTCTCTGACCATACACTTCTCTCCCATATGCCGATCTCTAGACCTGTATTTTTCAACCACTGTGCCGCGGCACACTGGCGTGCCGTGAGATACAGTCTGGTGTGCCGTGGGAGATAATCTAATTTCACCTATTTGGATTAAAAATATAGTAAAACCAGTAATTATAGTCTGCAAATAAAGTGCCGTTGTTGAGTGTCGGTGCCGTCTAGAGCTCGGTAGAGTAACCGTGTAATACTCTTCCATATCAGTAGGTGGCAGCAGGTAGCTAATTGCTTTGTAGATGTCATATCTAATGCTTAAACCAAAAATAAACAAAAGGCGAGTGCCCCTAAAAAAGGCATTGAAGCTTAGGGACGGCTATGGAAAACGAAACTAAAACTGAACTGGCTACAAAGTAAACAAAAACAGAATGCTGGACAACAGCAAAGACTTACGGCGTGTGGAGCAGACGGCGTTCACAAAGTACATCCACACCTGACATGACAATCAACAATTTCCCCACAAAGAAGGATAGCGCCGTCCACACAACTGAAATAGTCTTGATTGCTAAAACAAAGCAGGTGCGGGAAATAGCGCTCTAAGGAAGACATGAAACTGCTGCAGGAAAATACCAACAAAACAGGAAAAGCCACCAAAATAGGAGCGCAAGACACTACACACAGGAAAACACCAAAAAACTCCAGCGAGATGTGACAGGTCGTGACACTTACTTTGAGACAAGAGCTACAGTGATGCATGCTTGGTTATGGTTTGAATTCATATCTAACAATTGCGACAATGACTTTTTACTGTCAATATCAACTACTAAGTTTACATTTTTAATGTTTTCTGCTGGTGGTGTGCTTCCGCATTTTTCAATGAACAAAAATGTGCCTTGGCTCCAAAAAGGTTGAAAAACACAGTACAGACACTCAACAACGGCAACATTATTTGCGGATTATAATTACTGGTTTGCACAAAATATTTTTAACCCAATTAAGTGAAATTACATAATCTCCCACGGCACACCAAACAATATCTCACGGTACGCTAGTGTGCCGCGGCACAGTGGTTGAAAAACACTGCGTTTAGCCTGACTTAACCCTTGTGTAATGTTCATATTGTTGTTACTCAGCCAGCGTTTGTGGGTCTGATGGACTTGTTGCCTTTTGTGGCTTTTAATGCCTCACAATCAAACACTTTTATGTTAAAATACTGAACAGATGTTTATTGGGATAAGGTAAACATCAGAGGGTCAAATGTGCGAGAAAATGAGAGCAGACAGTGTTGACAAACAATGTTGCAACCTTGTGCAGCAGGTGCAGAAACACAAAAGAAGAATCCCTGTGGGATGCAGAAACTGGCAGAGAAATTTTCTGTGCAAAGTTCATATTGTTGTTACTCAGCCAGCGTTTGTGGGTCTGATGGACCCGTTGCATTTTCTGTTAAAATACTGAACAGATGTTTACTGGGATAAGGTAAACATCTGTTCAGTATTTTAACATAAAAGTGTTTGATTGTGAGGCATTAAAAGCCACAAAATGCAACGGGTCCATCAGACCCACAAACGCTGGCTGAGTAACAACAATATGAACGTTGCACAGAAAATTTCTCTGCCAGTTTCTGCATCCCACAGGGATTTTTCTTTTGTGTTTCTGCACCTGCGGTGTTTGTCAACACTGTCTGTGTTGTAACTTATGGGTTATATAGTTCATGTGTGATGATCATTCATAATTTGCATGCTTGATTTAATTGCTGATAAATTGATTTATTATTTACAGCTAAAAAGAGTTAAAAGGGAATTGATTTGATTTATACATGTATTTGATATTGATTATTTGAGAAACACTGACACTCAATTGAGTTGTTTTTTACTCAATAGCCTAACAAAGGGTTAACTAAAATACTGCATGTTCCACAATTCATTGCGGCAAACCGGATGTTAGAAAGACCGGGAGCAGGTGCATTGTGGTTGTTGAGATTGAGGATTACGAGCCTACGGGTGATGAATGAATGACAGATAACAAGATAAAAGGATCGTTTTGTACCGTTTTGTATGCCCATTTTTTTCTTATATAAAGTACAACTTTATTACACATTTCCGACGTCCTGTCCAATAATTTCATCGTAGTTAATCTACAGTCTGCTCTCATTTTCTCGCACATTTGACCCTCTGATGTTCTGTGTACCTACAGTCTGTCCTCCTCCTGTCTAGGCCTGCTGTGTGTATGTGTGTGTGTGTGTGTGTGTGTGTGCGCGGGTAGTACACAGAACATCAATTTCCACACTTCTATTAGACATCTTATATGTAATATAAATGTGTAGGGGGGGTGTATGGTGTGTGGTCATTAAATATGTATTCTGATATATGTTCTTCACAGAAAATGAGCCAAAGTCAGTGAGTCTCAGTTTGAAAAATGTATTAATTGTATCATTTTTCTTTTAATAAAAAAATGAAAACGGGTCCCACAGACCCGAACACCACACAAGATGTCCACTGGGTTTATACAGGTAAACATACACGTCACAAACCCATCCACAAACGAAGCCGTCATAGCTATCTTGACTCTTATCATTTTGGAAGTCATTCAAGGTGTAAAATGTGCTGGGTTGAACAATGAACTAATTACGTGTACCGTATTTTTCGGACTATAAGTCGCAGTTTTTTCCATAGTTTGTCCGGGGGTGCGACTTACACTACCGTTCAAAAGTTTGGGGTCACCCAAACAATTTTGTGGAATAGCCTTCATTTCTAAGAACAAGAATAGACTGTCGAGTTTCAGATGAAAGTTCTCTTTTTCTGGCCATTTTGAGCGTTTAATTGACCCCACAAATGTGATGCTCCAGAAACTCAATCTGCTCAAAGGAAGGTCAGTTTTGTAGCTTCTGTAACGAGCTAAACTGTTTTCAGATGTGTGAACATGATTGCACAAGGGTTTTCTAATCATCAATTAGCCTTCTGAGCCAATGAGCAAACACATTGTACCATTAGAACACTGGAGTGATAGTTGCTGGAAATGGGCCTCTATACACCTATGTAGATATTGCACCAAAAACCAGACATTTGCAGCTAGAATAGTCATTTACCACATTAGCAATGTATAGAGTGTATTTCTTTAAAGTTAAGACTAGTTTAAAGTTATCTTCATTGAAAAGTACAGTGCTGTTCCTTCAAAAATAAGGACATTTCAATATGACCCCAAACTTTTGAACGGTAGTGTATACTCAGGAGCGACTTATGTGTGAAATTATTAACACATTAGCGTAAAATATCAAATAATATTACTTAGCTCATTCACGTAAGAGACTAGACGTATAAGATTTCATGGGATTTAGCGATTAGGAGTGACAGATTGTTTGGTAAACGTATAGCATGTTCTATATGTTATAGTTATTTGAATGACTCTTACCATAATATGTTACGTTAACATACCAGGCACGTTCTCAGTTGGTTATTTATGCCTCATATAACGTACACTTATTCAGCCTGTTGTTCACTATTCTGTATTTATTTTAAATTGCCATTCAAATGTCTATTCTTGGTGTTGGCTTTTATCAAGTAAATTTCCCGCGACTTATACTCCAGTGCAGGGGTGGGCAATTCATTTTTACCGGGGGCCGCATGAGCAACCCGAGCACTGCTGGAGTGCCACATCGACAATATTTCAATTAAATTTTGCTCAATATTATTTTTGATATATACCGTAAGATAAATAATAATAATAATAATAATTAATAATAATAGTAATACTTCAACATAGTGTGTGTAACAGCATTCCATGACTAATATAAATAAATTAACATTAATAATAAATGACAGTAAAATAAGCACACGTATGACTGAGGAGTCATAGTGTAACTTTGTGTGGTGTTTGAGTTGTCCGACTTTTTGTGTGGCCATAAACGCACCAGTGGTTTAGTGGTATGCGTGTTGGTGACAGATGACAAGTTGGTTTTGGCCTGGTTTGTACGGCAGAAAATGACTAGTTTTTCGAGATAGAAGTGTTTTACTCATGTTTTTGGTGTGGTTATGGCCGAATATAAACAGTTTTGCTCAATAAAGTGATCCATATAATTCCTGTCCTCGAAACATCTCGATAGACGTTACAATAATTGAATGGTGTTCAATTGAACGGTGTTGACAAACACCGTTAGGGCCGTTTGTTGTCACTGTCACTCAAAGTTGCATTGCAAAATTACATAGAATAAATATGTTTATTTTGTTTAGAATTCAGATGGGATTTTATTTGGTGCGCGGCATATATTTGCTGTGCGCAGAGGACGCTTGAGCAGTGCGCAATTGCGCAAGCACGCACCTTAGAGGGAACGTTGCTTGGCAGTCCATGTCTTGTTGGAAACACGCCATTCGTCATCAACTTTTCTCTTTTTAGCGTCTCGGGTGTAAACCGTGCATCACTTGTCGCTGTGCACCTTCACTCACAGGTTACACACGGACACACGCCCATAAATAATACTTTTCAAAATAAAAGCAGCACAGTTGTATTGCGCGCACGACATAGATGTTTTTTTAACTTTATTTTGTAATTTGTGATTCCTGCTGTTCACATTCACTCACAATCACGCACACGCATACGTCCACACGGAAGTAATACAAATAACGATTTTCAAAACAAAAGCAGCACCGTTGTGTTGCACACTCGACATAGATACTTTTTAAAATGTATTTTGTAATTTATAATTGGCCTCACGCGGGCCGGACAGGGACGCACAAAGGGCCGGATGCGGCCCGCGGGCCGCAGAATGCCCAGGTCTGCTCCAGTGCGATTTATATATGTTTTTTTCCTTCTTTATTATGCATTTTCAGCAGGTGCGACTTATACTCCGAAAAATACGGTAACTATCGTGAACGATGACGCTCGCCCTTCTAAATGGATTCTGGCATCCACTTCTGGGAAAAATCCGAACCCCTCTATAAGGATATCGGCAATGCATTGTGGGAAATGTAAAAAAAAAATGGAAACTCCTCTATACATATATTATATATACGTTCACGAATGCCTTTCTTACGCAGCTGCATACGTTTTGATTTCCCCCCCGGGGTTTGCCACCGTTTTCCCCTCCCGGTTTTCAACTTGTGAACCATGTAATCAGCGGTCTTGTACATGACAAATGGTGAGAATTGTGCTGTTTTGATATGAATATTTGTATACTTGACGCTATAGCGAGAACATGCCGACACCGGTCCGTCGACCCGTGACCCAGCTTAGAAACAACTTTGCTTTGTTGTTGTTGTTTGTTTTTTTTTTTTGTTTGTTTTTAGAAACGTAGAATAGTGAGACAGACGCCCTGATGTGAGAAAGTGTAAGACTGTCAGATTGTATCAGCAGACTGGAGTATTCGAGGGTATTAGCGCTCACTGGGGTTGCAAAAGGTTTCCGGAAAAGTGTAGAATTTGAGAAATATTTACCAGGACAAGTTCAAGTTGCTTTATTATTGTCCATTCTTAACATGTACAAGACATATAAGAAGTGAAATTACGTTTTGGACACATCCAATGGGAATACATGAGAAGTAACACTCACACTAGTTTTATTATGCTCATTTCATCACATGACTGTAAATGACATGAGTGGCGCCCCCTATGGGTTGTGGTCGAAATGTCTTTGTAGACATGCTAGTGTAAATATAATAAACAATGCTTTGTTTTATAATAATAAGACCAATGGTTCTCAAACTTTTTTTCTCCAAGTACCATCATAATGACCAACATTTAAATATAGTAAGCCTAAGTATTCATTAAAAACATTATTTAACAAGTGTAACTCCCATGTCCTTGAGGGTGCATGGGAGTTTGCCCAACCAGTCTACATGTGCTTTGTGGACTTGGAGAAGGCAATCGACCGTGTCTCTCGGGAAGTCCTGTGGGGAGTGCTCAGAGAGTATGGGGTATCGGACTGTCTGATTGTGGCGGTCCGCTCCCTGTATGATCAGGGTCAGAGCTTGGTCCGCATTGCCGGCAGTAAGTCGGACACGTTTCCAGTGAGGGTTGGACTCCGCCAAGGCTGCCCTTTGTCACCGATTCTGTTCATAACTTTTATGGACAGAATTTCTAGGCGCAGTCAGGGCGTTGAGGGGATCCGGTTTGGTGGCTACAGGATTAGGTCTCTGCTTTTAGCAGATGATGTGGTCCTGATGGCTTCATCTGGCCAGGATCTTCAGCTCCCACTGGATCGGTTCGCAGCCGAGTGTGAAGCGACTGGGATGGGAATCAGCACCTCCAAGTCCGAGTCCATGGTTCTCGCCCGGAAAAGGGTGGAGTGCCATCTCCGGGTTGAGGAGGAGATCTTGCCCCAAGTGGAGGAGTTCAAGTACCTCTGAGTCTTGTTCACGAGTGAGGGAAGAGTGGATGGTGAGATCGACAGGCGGATCGGTGCGGCGTCTTCAGTAATGCGGACGCTGTATCGATCCGTTGTGGTGAAGAAGGAGCTGAGCCGGAAGGCAAAGCTCTCAATTTACCGGTCGATCTACGTTCCCATCCTCACCTATGGTCATGAGCTTTGGGTTGTGACCGAAAGGACAAGATCACGGGTACAAGCGGCCGAAGTGAGTTTCTTCCGCCGGGTGGCGGGGCTCTCCCTTAGAGATAGGGTGAGAAGCTCTGCCATCCGGGAGGAACCAGTCTACATGTGCTTTGTGGACTTGGAGAAGGCATTCGACCGTGTCTCTCGGGAAGTCCTGTGGGGAGTGCTCAGAGAGTATGGGGTATCGGACTGTCTGATTGTGGCGGTCCGCTCCCTGTATGATCAGTGTCAGAGCTTGGTCCGCATTGCCGGCAGTAAGTCGGACCCGTTTCCAGTGAGGGTTGGACTCCGCCAAGGCTGCCCTTTGTCACCGATTCTGTTCATAACTTTTATGGACAGAATTTCTAGGC
The DNA here is from genome assembly GCF_033978785.1 of Entelurus aequoreus. Classification (NCBI taxonomy): domain Eukaryota; kingdom Metazoa; phylum Chordata; class Actinopteri; order Syngnathiformes; family Syngnathidae; genus Entelurus; species Entelurus aequoreus. Next base: position 839,150 of record NC_084751.1, read on the forward strand.
GCAGTCAGGGCGTTGAGGGGATCCGGTTTGGTGGCTGCAGGTTTAGGTCTCTGCTTTTTGCAGATGATGTGGTTCTGATGGCTTCATCTGGCCAGGATCTTCAGCTCCCACTGGATCGGTTCGCAGCCGAGTGTGAAGCGACTGGGATGGGAATCAGCACCTCCAAGTCATAGTCCATGGTTCTCGCCCGGAAAAGGGTGGAGTGCCATTGGGGAGGAGATCTTGCCCCAAGTGGAGGAGTTCAAGTACCTCGGAGTCTTGTTCACGAGTGAGGGAAGTGTGGATCGTGAGATCGACAGGCGGATTGGTGCGGCGTCTTCAGTAATGCGGACGCTGTATCGATCCGTTGTGGTGAAGAAGGAGCTGAGCCGGAAGGCAAAGCTCTCAATTTACCGGTCGATCTACGTTCCCATCCTCACCTATGGTCATGAGCTTTGGGTTATGACCGAAAGGACAAGATCACGGGTACAAGCGGCCGAAGTGAGTTCCCTCCGCCGGGTGGCGGGTCTCTCCCTTAGAGATAGGGTGAGAAGCTCTGTCATCCGGTAGGAACTCAAAGTAAAGCCGCTGCTCCTCCACATGGAGAGGAGCCAGATGCGGTGGTTCGGGCATCTGCTCAGGAGGCAACCCGAACGCCTCCCTAGGGAGGTGTTTAGGGCTTGTCCGACCGGCAGGAGGCCACGGGGAAGACCCAGGACACGTTGGGAAGACTATGTCTCCCGGCTGGCCTGGGAACGCCTCGGGATCCCCCGGGAAGAGCTGGATGAAGTGGCTGGGGAGAGGGAAGTCTGGGCTTCCCTGCTTAGGCTGCTGCCCCCGCGACCCGACCTTGGATAAGCGGAAGAAAATGGTTGGATGGATGGATATATTGAATGTTTTTGGCCATTGTAACATTACACACACAGTTTGAACAGTCACACTGTGTTTGAATATAGGAAAATAAAACACTGCACTTTAATCAAGTGATTATTACGTGCCACAGTTTGAGAATCATCATTACACAAATACTTAATGACTTACGAGCCGTTAGTTAAGTTGCTAAGATGTTTTGTTTGACTCCGGCCATGTTTTTCAACCACACATGTGCTTGTCACTTCCCTTACAGTGGGTACTTCTAACTTTCTTTCTTTTTTTTTTGTAGCTGTGTGAGAAATTTCAAGCCAATCCGACTTGTAGGGGTTTAATAACGGCGCCACCATGTGGTGTTTTTGTCAGAAAAATAATAGCACAGGCAACACAGTCAGGGTGCGTGTTTAGACACGTTTTCATCCTCATAATTGCGTTTTAATGACGATATTCAATTAATCCTTTGGTTTCATTGTCATAAATTGCAATGAGGGAAAATTGAGCCTCTGAGAACTACAATACATGTTGAAAAAAATATATATATATATTTATAATGTATAGCAATATTGTATGATAACATGTTTTGTAATCTATTTAATTCAAATTAATGTAATTTAATTAAAATTAAATACAATGTGAAATATATAAATGTATTTACATTTTAATAATACATTATAAATAACTTTTTAAAATGTTCTATTCATTGACATGAGAATTACAACCTTCTTCGTGATTATTGTGACCTTCTCTGATTGGCTGGGAGAGGTCACATGTTTCTACTTTCTTTATTTTAAACCTTTTATTTGTAATCCGCAACATTTAGTTTAGTTTAGTTTATTATTTCTTCGGTCAGTGGTCAACAAAATAAAATGTACTACTTTCTTCAATAGAATAATTTAGAATAGAGTCGAATAGATCGGGATTTTATTCTCATTGCCCGTGAAGAACAACAAAATTGGTGAACATTTTTAATCATTTATAAAACACATACATATCAATTGGAATTTTTTTTTTGCAGACAAGCAGGAAAACTAATATCAACGTAAAAAATAGGGAGTGTTTTGCACATTTTCCACATGTCATATATTCCCATGGAGGGTTTCTAACTGTAACTTTTGCAACCCTAGTCACACAAAAAGTGGGTCTGTATTTAAAAAAAAAAAAATTGCGCCTCATGGTCAGATTGACGCCGATATTTTTGCCATTGTGTTCATTGAACAGGTTGCACAATTTCCATTTTTTTTGACCAAATGGAAGAATAATAGTTTGGTGCTTCATTTCTTACTTAACACCACTTTTAGCCTTGTTGTTGTTTTCTCTTTAGGGGGGAATGCAATTGTTTTTTTTGTTTTTGTTTTGTTGGAGAAAAAAAAAAGTGTTCAAAACTACCATGTGACTAATTTAGACGCCCCCAAACCCTCTCAGTCAAAGCCTATAAAACTTTTTTTTTTTTTAATTCATTTAAAGGAGATTTTTGCTTTAAATGTTTTGGTCTTGACTTGAAGGATGTTTTTTGTTTTATTTTTATTTTCAAGCCACAACTTGGAATAATGGTCATTTTTTCTTGCAGGGCGGGAGAAAGGTCCCACTTCTAAAATAATAATAATTAATAAATAATGTTTGACTGTCATTTCTGAAGGCAATAGAAACTCATTCTGAAGTGGAATTTTTAAAAGCCTTGTACATTTTCCACTAGCTTTCTGATGCTAATGATGCTAACGTTCCTCGTATGCAGTAAGGCCTTTTGGTGTGTGAGTGTGTGTGTGTGTGTGTGTGCGTGTGTGTGTGTGTGTGTCGATTCAAGCCTTGTGGAACGCCAACGGTTCCGTCAAAAGTGCTATGGGGCTCCTTCAGTGTCTTGAAATTGAATAATAATAATAATAATAATAATATGAATAATAAAAAGGCTTGCTTGAGTGCTACACAGGAGTTCAGAACTTTGCCAATAGTGCGGGAAGATGTGAGTTTATAGAGAAATGTATTTAGGTAGAAATCTAAAGGGGACTTTCCTAAAACAACCCTCTTCGTCACCATTTCCTGTGCGGTTCAAAACACAAAATAAAAACTACTTTATGTTGAAAACCAAAACATGTTGTCTTCCTGACGCTGCACTTTTGCTCCTTTGTGGTTCGGCGTCCGTGTAACGCTTGCTGGTTTTACTGCACTGGTGTCTCCCCAGTGACCTGGAAGTCATTTAGGTGTCAAATTCATTAGGTACTAATACACACGCTAACCAGATACATCAAATAAGAAAATAAAAAGGGAAAAAATTAAGATAAATGTCGAATTAGCGAATGATAAAATTATTACATATGCCATTTGAATTAGAATGACACCAAATTAAATATGAATTACAATAAAATGAAACCGAATTTAAAAAAAATTCAGTTCCCCAACCAAATGATTAGGGGTGTGGGAAAAAATCGATTTGAATTCGATTTTTTTTAAAAATCGATTATTTAAAAAAAAAAGTGTTATTTAATTTATTTATTTTTTATTAATCAATCCAAAAAACAATACACAACAATACCATAACAATGCAATCCAATTCCAAAACCAAACCCGACCCAGCAACACTCAGAACTTTGAGAGGAGACACAAACACGACACAAAACGTAGTGAAACAAAAATGAATATTATCAACAACAGTATCAATATTAGGGCTGCAACTAACGATTAATTTGATAATCGATTAAGCTGTCGATTATTACTTCGATTAATAATCGGATAAAAGAGACAAACTACATTTCTATCCTTTCCAGTATTTTATTGAAAAAAAACAGCATACTGGCACCATACTTATTTTGATTATTGTTTCTCAGCTGTTTGTACATGTTGCAGTTTATAAATAAAGGTTTATTTAAAAATAAAAAATAAAAACATTTAAAAAAAAAAAAAAAAAGCCTCTGCGCATGCGCATAGCTTAGATCCAACGAATCGATGACTAAATTAATCGGCAACTATTTTTATAATCGATTTTAATCGATTAGTTGTTGCAGCCCTAATCAATATTAGTTACAATTTCAACATAGCAGTGATTAAAAATCCCTCATTGACATTCTCATTAGACATTTATATTAAAAAGAACAATAGTGTCACAGTGGCTTACACTTGCATCGCATCTCATAAGCTTGACAACACACTGTGTCCAATATTTTCACAAAGATAAAATAAGTAACATTTTTGGTTCATTTAATAGTTCAAACAAATGTACATTATTGCAATCAGTTGATAAAACATTGTCCTTTACAATTATAAAAGCTTTTAAAAAAATCTACTACTCTGCTTGCATGCCATCAGACTGAAATCCTATGTATTGAATCAATAGAGAATCCTTTTGAATCGGGAAAATATCGTTTTTGAATCGGAAAAAACACGATTTTGAATCGAATCGTGACCCCAAGAATCGATATTGAATCGAATCGTGGGACACCCAAAGATTCGCAGCCCTACAAATGATGTCCACGCTACATTCACGACTAGAGCAGGGATGCCCAAAGTGGGGCCGACGGGCCAAATTTGGCCTGTCGCATACTTGC
>NC_084751.1:848534-863534 GCF_033978785.1 Entelurus aequoreus
GCCAAATGTGATGATAACCATAGAACAGGAACAGACTCTTGTACCACCGCCAAATGTGACGATAACCATAGAACAGGAACAGACTCTTGTACCACCGCCAAATGTGATGATAACCATAGAACAGGAACAGACTCTTGTACCACCGCCAAATGTGATGATAACCATAGAACAGGAACAGACTCTTGTACCACCGCCAAATGTGATGATAACCATAGAACAGGAACAGACTCTTGTACCACCGCCAAATGTGATGATAACCATAGCACAGGAACAGACTCTTGTACCACCGCCAAATGTGACGATAACCATAGAACAGGAACAGACTCTTGTACCACCGCCAAATGTGACGATAACCATAGAACAGGAACAGACTCTTGTACCACCGCCAAATGTGATGATAACCATAGAACAGGAACAGACTCTTGTACCACCGCCAAATGTGATGATAACCATAGAACAGGAACAGACTCTTGTACCACCGCCAAATGTGACGATAACCATAGAACAGGAACAGACTCTTGTACCACCGCCATTTGTCATGATAACCATAGAACAGGAACAGACTCTTGTACCACCGCCAAATGTGATGATAACCATAGAACAGGAACAGACTCTTGTACCACCGCCAAATGTGACGATAACCATAGAACAGGAACAGACTCTTGTACCACCGCCATTTGTCATGATAACCATAGAACAGGAACAGACTCTTGTACCACCGCCAAATGTGATGATAACCATAGAACAGGAACAGACTCTTGTACCACCGCCAAATGTGATAGCCATAGAACAGGAACAGACTCTTGTACCACCGCCAAATGTGATGATAACCATAGAACGGGAACAGACTCTTGTACCACCCGCTAAATGTGATGATAACCATAGAACAGGAACAGACTCTTGTACCACCGCCAAATGTGATGATAACCATAGAACAGGAACAGACTCTTGTACCACCGCCAAATGTGATGATAACCATAGAACAGGAACAGACTCTTGTACCACCGCCAAATGTGACGATAACCATAGAACAGGAACAGACTCTTGTACCACCGCCAAATGTGACGATAACCATAGAACAGGAACAGACTCTTGTACCACCGCCAAATGTGATGATAACCATAGAACAGGAACAGACTCTTGTACCACCGCCAAATGTGATGATAACCATAGAACAGGAACAGACTCTTGTACCACCGCCAAATGTGATGATAACCATAGAACAGGAACAGACTCTTGTACCACCGCCAAATGTGACGATAACCATAGAACAGGAACAGACTCTTGTACCACCGCCAAATGTGATGATAACCATAGAACAGGAACAGACTCTTGTACCACCGCCAAATGTGATGATAACCATAGAACAGGAACAGACTCTTGTACCACCGCCAAATGTGATGATAACCATAGAACAGGAACAGACTCTTGTACCACCGCCAAATGTGATGATAACCATAGCACAGGAACAGACTCTTGTACCACCGCCAAATGTGACGATAACCATAGAACAGGAACAGACTCTTGTACCACCGCCAAATGTGACGATAACCATAGAACAGGAACAGACTCTTGTACCACCGCCAAATGTGATGATAACCATAGAACAGGAACAGACTCTTGTACCACCGCCAAATGTGATGATAACCATAGAACAGGAACAGACTCTTGTACCACCGCCAAATGTGACGATAACCATAGAACAGGAACAGACTCTTGTACCACCGCCATTTGTCATGATAACCATAGAACAGGAACAGACTCTTGTACCACCGCCAAATGTGATGATAACCATAGAACAGGAACAGACTCTTGTACCACCGCCAAATGTGACGATAACCATAGAACAGGAACAGACTCTTGTACCACCGCCATTTGTCATGATAACCATAGAACAGGAACAGACTCTTGTACCACCGCCAAATGTGATGATAACCATAGAACAGGAACAGACTCTTGTACCACCGCCAAATGTGATGATAACCATAGAACAGGAACAGACTCTTGTACCACCGCCAAATGTGATGATAACCATAGAACAGGAACAGACTCTTGTTTTGTAGTAGGCTTTAAAAAAATAAAAAACGTAGAGCATTTTAAAAATCTCTTTAAAGTTTTTGCAGAAGGTCCTAAACACCACAGAGAACTCCTGTCGTATAATAGATCTTTGGTAAGTGTTTTTGTAGCGGGTCCTCAAAAACAGCACAGCGCCTCCGTTTTGTCAAAGATCTTTGACTAGCATTTTTGTACAGGCCTTAAAAGCAGTAGAGTGTGTTTGTCATATAGAGGATCTTTGAGGATGGTTTTTGCAGTACATCCTTAGAAACAGCAACGCGCTCCTGTCATTTAGATGATCTTTGATTAGCATTTTTGTAGTAGGGCCTTAAAAATAGTAGAGCATGTGTGTCATATCGAGGATCTTTAAATAGTTTTTGCAATACAATCTCAGAAACAACAAAGCCCTCCTGTCATATAGACAATCTTTGACTGTCATTTTTGTAGTAGGCCCTTAAAACAGTAGTGTGTCTGGCATATAGAGGATCTTTGAATAGATTTTGCAATACAATCTTAGAAACAACAAAGCCCTCCTGTTATGTAGACAATCTTTGACTAGCATTTTTGTAGTACGTCCTTAAAAATAGTAGTGTGTCTGTCTTATAGAGGATCTTTGAATAGATTTTGCAGTACATCCTTAGAAACAGCAAGGCGCTCCTGTCATATAGACAATCTTTGACTAGCATTTTTCTACTAGGTCCTTAAAATAGTAGTGTGTCTGGCATATAGAGGATCTTTGAATAGATTTTGCAGGACATTATTCGAAACAGCAAAGCCCTCCTGTCATTTAGACAATCTTTGACTGGCTTTTGTGTAGTAGGCCCTTAAAAACAGTAGTGTGTCTGTCAAATAGAGGATCTTTGAATAGATTTTGCAGGACATTATTCGAAACAGCAAAGCCCTCCTGTCATTTAGACAATCTTTGACTGGCTTTTGTGTAGTAGGCCCTTAAAAACAGTAGTGTGTCTGTCAAATAGAGGATCTTTGAATAGATTTTGCAGTACATCCTTAGAAACAGCAAAGCGCTCCTGTCATATAGACAATCTTTGACTAGCATTTTTCTACTAGGTCCTTAAAATAGTAGTGTGTCTGGCATATAGAGGATCTTTGAATAGATTTTGCAGGACATTCTTCGAAACAGCAAAGCCCTCCTGTCATTTAGACAATCTTTGACTGGCTTTTTTGTAGTAGGCCCTTAAAAACAGTAGTGTGTCTGTCAAATAGAGGATCTTTGAATAGATTTTGCAGTACATCCTTAGAAACAGTAAAGCGCTCCTGTCATTTAGACAATCTTTGACTAGCATTTTTCTAGTAGGTCCTTAAAAACAGTAGTGTGTCTGGCATATTGATGATCTTTGAATAGTTTTTGCAATACATCCTTGGAAACGAAAAAGACCTCCTGTCATATAGACAATCTTTGACTGGCATTTTTGTAGTAGGCCCTTAAAAACAGTAGTGTGTCTGTCATGTAGAGGATCTTTGAATAGATTTAGCAGGACATCCTTCGAAACAGCAAAGCCCTCCTGTCTTATAGACAATCTTTGACTGGCATTTTTGTAGTAGGTCCTTATAAACAGTAGTGTGTCTGTTATGTAGAGGATCTTTGAATAGATTTTGCAATACATCCTTAGAAACGAAAAAGCCCTCCTGTCATATAGACAATCTTTGACTGGCATTTTTGTAGTAGGCCCTTAAAAACAGTAGTGTGTCTGTCTTATAGAGGATCTTTGAATAGATTTTGCAGTACATCTTTAGAAACAACAAAGCCCTCCTGTCATATAGACAATCTTTGACTAGCATTTTTGTAGTAGGTCCTTAAAAACAGTAGTGTGTCTGTCAAATAGAGGATCTTTGAATAGATTTTGCAGTACATCCTTAGAAACAGTAAAGCGCTCCTGTCATATAGACAATCTTTGACTAGCATTTTTCTAGTAGGTCCTTAAAACAGTAGTGTGTCTGGCATATTGATGATCTTTGAATAGTTTTTGCAATACATCCTTGGAAACGAAAAAGCCCTCCTGTCATATAGACAATCTTTGACTGGCATTTTTGTAGTAGGCCCTTAAAAACAGTAGTGTGTCTGTCATGTAGAGGATCTTTGAATAGATTTTGCAGTACATCCTTAGAAACAGCAAAGCGCTCCTGTCATATAGACAATCTTTGACTAGCATTTTTCTAGTAGGCCCTTAAAAACAGTAGTGTGTCTGTCTTATAGAGGATCTTTGAATAGATTTTGCAGTACATCCTTAGAAACAGCAAAGCGCTCCTGTCATTTAGACAATCTTTGACTAGCATTTTTCTAGTAGGTCCTTAAAAACAGTAGTGTGTCTGGCATATTGATGATCTTTGAATAGTTTTTGCAATAAATCCTTAGAAACGACAAAGCCCTCCTGTTATATAGACAATCTTTGACTGGCATTTTTGTAATAGGCCCTTAAAAATAGTAGTGTGTCTGTCTTATAGAGGATCTTTGAATATATTTTGCAGTACAATCTCAGAAACAACAAAGCCCTCCTGTTTAATAGACAATCTTTGACTGGCATTTTTGTAGTAGGTCCTTAAAAACAGTAGTGTGTCTGGCATATTGATGATCTTTGAATAGTTTTTGCAATACATCCTTAGAAACAACAAAGCCCTCCTGTTATATAGACAATCTTTGACTGGCATTTTTGTAGTAGGCCCTTAAAAAAAGTAGTGTGTCTGTCTTATAGAGGATCTTTGAATAGATTTTGCAGTACATCCTTAGAAACAACAAAGCCCTCCTGTTATATAGACAATCTTTGAGTGGCATTTTGGGTTGTATGGTATTTATTTTAAAATTCTTTTAATTTTTTGTCATAAAAAAGTACAATCATATGTGCTTACGGACTGTATCCCTGCTGACTCTATTGATCTATATTGATATATAATGTATATATTGTGTTTTTTATGTTGATTTAATTAAAAAAAAAAATAAAAAAATAATAATAATAATTTCTTGTGCGGCCCGGTACCAATCGGTCCACGTACCGGTACCAGGCCGCAGCCCGGTGGTTGGGGACCACTGATATAGAGGATCTTTGAATAGATTTTGCAGTATATCCTTAGAAACAGCAAAGCCCTCCTGTCATATAGACAATCTTTGACTATCATTTTTGTAGTAGGCCCGTAAAAAAAGTAGTGTGTGTCCTATAGAGGATCTTTGAATAGATTTTGCAGTATATCATTAGAAACAGCAAAGCGCTCCTGTCATATAGACAATCTTTGACTAGCATTTTTGTAGTAGGCCCTTAAAAACAGTAGAGCATGTCTGTCATATTGATGATCTTTGAATAGATTTTGCAATACATCCTTAGAAACAACAACCTTCCAATCTTTCGCCAGTTAATTATGCAGTATTTTTGTTATTAGTCTGATAATAATTTTTGTGATGAACACATGCTTTCATATCATTTGACAAGGTTGTAAACTGTAGGTAGGTTAGATATAATTATTGATTATGATTAAAATCAAGAGTAAAATGACTAATTCAGTGTTAAGATTTGAGTGGAAAAGTTGGGCTCCGAGGTCAAAAATGGTTAAGAACCCTTGGTTTAGTTGACAAGAACCTGCCACATGTCCTCCAGGTGGCAGTAGAAGCCCCTCGGTCATTAAAGTCAAAGGTTAAAAAGTGTGTAAAGTTTTATTTTCCAATTCAAATTATTGCATGACTGCCCTCATAAATGTTGAGTTTTGATGTTTGAATAAATAAAAATGGGGTCCAGGGGCCAACATGAGGTGGGCATCAGCGCCAGGTCTGAACATGTCCCCTCATCAAGGGCATGTATGGGCATTGCCCTCGTCCTTTCAATACAGCTACACAACAAAAGAAGAAGAAGAAGAATAAGAGGAAATTCTGGGAAATTTAGGTTGCCTCACAAAGTGCACGTCATTTCCTCCGATGACCAATGCGCGGTTTGGGCTCTTGAAAAAAAAAAAAAAAGTTCAAGTAGTGTGATTATGACAAGTCTGAGCATTTGGAGGAGAATGAGCGGACATGCGAGGAGTAGCATGCTTTGGACACGCCTGAAGAAGCCAGCATCAAGTAAGTCTCCCTACCATGAATTGAAGTTGAAAAACGTATTGGGGTGTTACCATTTAGTGGTCAATTGTACAGAATATGTACTGTACTGTGCAGTCTACTAATAAAAGTCTCAATCAATCAATGCTTTTTGAAAGACTTCATGATGCTCCCTTCCAGCGTCGCTCGCCCTCCTGCTGCTGCTCCTGATCCTGCTCCGGTCCCCAACAGCGTCCAGCAGCAGAGACCAGCAGTGTGCAAGTTCTGTGCAGCGGACCTTGAAACTGACCAGACTCATCCACACGGAATCTGTGGATCTCATCAAAACATACGTGAGTATCTTTACTCATACATCATTTTGGCATCTTATTGTTGCAAAAAAAAAAAAACCCACTCTTTTGTACTTACGGCCCGAGCAACTTTTGATAGACTCTGTTGCAGACCTGGGCCAATTAAGGCCCGGGGGCCCGTTAAGCTTTTCAATGTGGCCCGCCGGATATTCCCAAATATTTTTTTTACATCTTTAAGATGGAAAGTGTAGCTGCCATTATGATGTGCAGTGATGTTTCCAAAATGACCGTAAGTCTTGAAGATGTCCGGTTCAAACACTGATGACATCTATTAAACAAGACAAGAAGCAAGGAATTAAACAGAGACACGATTCAATTTAGCTCAATCGAGGAGAAACGCGTAGACACTGTAGTCGTCCCACTCGCTGACGAAAGATTGTACGCCGCCTCTTTTATTTGGACTTTCCCTAATTACATTTGACAGGTTCCGAAGCAGAACCTCCAGGTTCTGTAACAGCTTCTTCCCTCAAGCCGTAAGACTCTTGAACGCATCATAATTAAATGATCCCCTCAACTCCCCCCAAAAATGAATTAACTCGCTGGAATAAAAAAAGACAATATAACATATAATAATATAACAATATATATAACATATAATATAATATAATATAACATATAATAATATAACAATATAACATGTCGTCGTGGCTTGTACAGCCCTTTGAGACACTCGTGATTTAGGGCTATATAAATAAACATTGATTGATTGAACATACATCCATAAACGTGGACGCATGTGGAAAAGTGCAATATATTTATCCGTACAGTAATCTATTTATTTATTTATATATATTTATATATATTTATTTAGTTTATATACATATTTATATATTATTTACATGTATTTATTTATTTATATATGCACCTTATTGCTTTTTTATCCTGCACTACCGTGAGTTTATGTAACGAAATTTCGTTCTTATCTGTGCTGTAAAGTTCAAATTTGAATGACAATAAAAAAAAATAAAAAAAAAAAAAAAAAAAAGGAAGTCTACATGGCAACAGCTGTTTCTAAGGGAAGGGGGTCGTAAACAGCCGTCGCCTTTGGTTACAAAACAGTAGGAAGAAAAGGTGCCTGGAGGGGAGCCAGGCCCTGCCTCCTCTCCGCTTTGTAGATCTCGGGTCAAGACAAAATCTTCCTGTGGATTACAATACATCAAAGAAACCGACGCCTTCATGTCGCTTCCCGTCCTACACGGTGGAGTTAAGCGATGATATTACGGACCTTTGATCCCTCAGACGGTACTGAATCAAAACCCGACATCGGTGTGTAAAGGATATCACCATGTGGACTTCAGGAACACTTCAGAAAACCACTGCTCAGTGGCTTAGCGGTTAGAGTGTCCGCCCTGAGGTCGGTAGGTCGTGAGTTCAAACCCCGGCCGAGTCATACCAAAGACTATAAAAATGGGACCCATTGCCTCCCTGCTTGGCACTCAGCATCAAGGGTTGGAACTGGGGGTTAAATCACCAAAATGATTCCCGGGGCGTGGCCACCGCTGCTGCTCACTGCTCCCCTCACCCCCTCAGGGGGTGATGGGTCAAATGCAGAGGATAATCCCACCACACTTAGTGTCCATCCATCCATCAATTTTATACCGCTGGAGCTTATCTCAGCTGCATTCGGGCGGAAGGCGGGGTACACCCTGGACAAGTCGCCACCTCATCACAGGGCCAACACAGTTAGACAGACAACATTCACACACTTGGAACCATTTAGTGTTGCCAATCAAACTATCCCCCGGTGCATGTCTTTGGAGGTGGGAGGAGACGCAGTCATGGGGAGAACATGCAAACTCCACACAGGAAGGTCCCGAGCCCGGGATTGAACTCACGACCTTCGTATTGTGAGGCACATGCACATGTGCCACCGTGCTGCCACACTTAGTGTGTGTGTGACAATCATTGGTACTTTAAACTTTAATTTAACAGTCGTTCGCTACATCCATAAGTGCAAGTTAAAACTCTACTATGCAAGGCCAACGCCATTTATCAACAACACCCAGACACTAAGTTATGATTATTTGCAAAAACAAAATGAAGTTTCTCAGTTGGAACATTAAATATGTTGTCTTTGCAGTCTATTCAATTGAATATACGTTGGAAAGGATTTGCAAATCATTGTATTCTGTTTTTATTTACCATTTACACAACGTGCCAACTTCACTGGTTTTGTATATACAAACCCCGTTTCCATATGAGTTGGGAAATTGTGTTAGATGTAAATATAAACGGAATACAATGATTTGCAAATCATTTTCAAGCCATATTCAGTTGAATATGCTACAAAGACAACATATTTGATGTTCAAACTGATAAACTTTTTTATTTTTTTTGCAAATAATCATTAACTTTAGAATTTGATGGCAGCAACACGTGCCAAAGAAGTTGGGAAAGGTGGCAATAAATACTGATAAAGTTGAGGAATGCTCATCAAACACTTATTTGGAACATCCCACAGGTGAACAGGCTAATTGGGAACAGGTGGGTGCCATGATTGGGTATAAAAGTAGATTCCATGAAATGCTCAGTCATTCACAAACAAGGATGGGGCGAGGGTCACCACTTTGTCAACAAATGCGTGAGCAAATTGTTGAACAGTTTAAGAAAAACCTTTCTCAAGCAGCTATTGCAAGGAATTTAGGGATTTCACCATCTACGCTCCGTAATATCATCAAAGGGTTCAGAGAATCTGGAGAAATCACTGCACGTAGGCAGCTAAGCCCGTGACCTTCCATCCCTCAGGCTGTACTGCACCAACAAGCGACATCAGTGTGTAAAGGATATCACCACATGGGCTCAGGAACACTTCAGAAACCCACTGTCAGTAACTACAGTAGGTCGCTACATCTGTAAGTGCAAGTTAAAACTCTCCTATGCAAGGCGAAAACCGTTTATCAACAACACCCAGAAACGCCGTCGGCTTCGCTGGGCCTGAGCTCATCTAAGATGGACTGATACAAAGTGGAAAAGTGTTCTGACGAGTCCACATTTCAAATTGTTTTTGGAAACTGTGGACGTCGTGTCCTCCGGACCAAAGAGGAAAAGAACCATCCGGATTGTTATAGGCGCAAAGTTGAAAAGCCAGCATGTGTGATGGTATGGGGGTGTATTAGTGCCCAAGACATGGGTAACTTACACATCTGTGAAGGCACCATTAATGCTGAAAGGTACATACAGGTTTTGGAGCAACATATGTTGCCATCCAAGCAACGTCACCATGGACGCCCCTGCTTATTTCAGCAAGACAATGCCAAGCCACGTGTTACATCAACGTGGCTTCATAGTAAAAGAGTGCGGGTACTAGACTGGCCTGCCTGTAGTCCAGACATTGAAAATGTGTGGCGCATTATGAAGCCTAAAATAGCACAACGGAGACCCCCGGACTGTTGAACAACTTAAGCTGTACATCAAGCAAGAATGGGAAAGAATTCCACCTGAGAAGCTTATAAAATGTGTCTCCTCAGTTCCCAAACGTTTACTGCAGGGGTGTCAAACGTACGGCCCGAGGGCCGGATCAGGCCCGCGAACAGGATTTATCCGGCCCGCGGGATGAGTTTGCAAAGTATAAAAATGTACCTGAAATGTTTGAATGAAAGAAACTGCTGTTCTAAATGTGTCCACTAGATGTCACAATAGCAATTATTTGTATCTTTGTAGATGATGCTACATATGTACAAAATAAACCACATTAGTACATCAGTCGAGGAAAGTGATCAAACTACATAAATAACATCCTGTAATTTGATTTTGATATACTTATTTTTATCTTGATAGATTGAACATTAACACCAATGATGAACATTATCACATCATTTATTCAGAAAATATAGATAATGACAAATAAATTATTCACCGCAACATGTATGTGTAAAATAAAAACCCAACAACATTATGATTTGTACATTTGTGCTTGTTCTATTTTTAAACAAAGAAAACAACCTGAAGTTGTCTTTATTTTTAAGTTATCGTGCCGTGATTTTACCAGTCCGGCCCACTTGGGAGTAGATTTTTCTCCGTGTGGCCCCCCCATCTAAAATGACTTTGACACCCCTGTTTTACTGAGTGTTGTTAAAAGGAAAGGCCATGTAACACAGTGGTGAACATGCCCTTTCCCAACTACTTTGGCACGTGTTGCAGCCATGAAATTCCAAGTTAATTATTATTTGCAAAAAAGAAACAAAGTTTATGAGTTTGAACATGAAATATCTTGTCTTTGTGGTGCATTCAACTGAATATGGCTTGAAAGGGATTTGCAAATCGTTGTATTCTGTTTATATTTACATCTAACACAATTTCCCAACTCATATGGAAACGGGGTTTGTATAAAGAGACAGTGTGGTTAGTGGTAAAGGTGTGGCTGCTTGTCCTCCCCACAGAGAGCCTCCCAAGGAGACATGTCCCACCTCTTCTGCAAGGTGTCCATCCCCGACGTCCCCGAGCCCAACATCTCCGGCCTGGAGCCCTCGGAGAGGACGGAGAGCATCCTCCGCCACCTGCGGGTCTTCTCCTCTCACCTGAGGCGGGTGTACGAGCAGCAGACGGACCTGCAGCGCCCCGACAGCGGCCTCCTGGTCCAGCTGGACACGGTGGGGGAACGCAACCGGGGCCTGGAGGCGCTCCTGCGGAACTTCTACCGGGACGTTTTCCCCAACCTCCAGGACTGGCCGGCGGGGGCGCCCGCCTCCCTGCCGCCCGCGCAGAACACCTTCCAGCAGAAGGTTTACGGCTGCGTGGTGTTGAAGACCTACAAGGACTTCCTGCTGAACGTCTGCAGGGAGCTGAGGAGCATGAGGAGCCGAGTGTGCCGAGGGAGACGCAATTTCCTGTGAGACTGTGAGTGCCTATTTATCATATTTAATATTTATTTTTCTTATGTATTCTGAGCGGCCGCAAGCACCTTAAATATGTCGGGGTGATTACAAGTACTTATTGCATCAATAACGTGCATGCCCGGCAGCGTGAAAATATCAATAAAACAAAACTAAAACCATGAAAGATTTTTTTTTGTCATCTTTTTTTTTTTTTTTGCTGTCATGTGTTTTATTGCGTATGGTGAACAAATCAGGAAGCAGCCGAGACGATGGGTGTGTGACGCCAGCTGCCGTACGGTGATGCACCTTCTGTCTAGTCGGTCACACGGCAACGCTGCGTCTGACTCGGGTGGGGGAAAAACAAAAACGTTGATTTTGGCAGATGGGCTGGTAGGGTCACTATTTTGCTCTTTCCTCATATTATTCATTCCCAGCAATACCCATAAACGGCCACTAAGTGACAGTATCAGTAAGTAGTTCTACTTCATCCTGCTTTTATTTTACACTGAATATTTTCTCTTTGTACGGCACGCGGAGGAATATTTAATAGTCCCGTAGCTTGGATCCATTTCAAAATGCCCAATGACATGTCTGAAAAATTTATAGAAATAAAATTACAACAATGCGAATTTATAAAAAAAAATATTTTTGCTTTTAACATTGTATATTTTAATATGTATTTTTAATATTGTGTTTATTAATTTCAAAACATAAATATTTTGAATTAAAACAATGTTATAAGTGTAATTAAAATAATAATGTATCTAATCAGAATGAACACGCTAATTAGTTTACAATACATTTTAAAAATGTTTCAATTTAAAGATTAAATATATATATATATATATATATATATATATATATATATATATATATATATATATATATATATATATATATATATATATATATATCCATCCATTTTCTAACGCTTGTCCCTTATATATATATATATATATATATATATATATATATATATATATTAGGGATGTCCGATATTGGCTTTTTGCCGATATCCGATATTCCGATATTGTCCAACTCTTTAATTACCGATACCGCTATCAACCAATATATGCAGTCGTGGAATTAACACATTATTATGCCTAATTTGGACAACCAGGTATGGTGAAGATAAGGTACTTTTAAAAAAAAAAAAGATAACTAAATTAAAAACATTTTCTTGAATAAAAAAAAGAAAGTAAAACAATATAAAAACAGTTACATAGAAACTAGTAATGAATGAAAATGAGTAAAATTAACTGTTAAAGGTTGGTACTATTAGTGGACCAGCAGCACGCACAATCATGTGTGCTTACGGACTGTATCCCTTGCAGACTGTATTGATATATATTGATATATAATGTAGGAACCAGAATATTGATAACAGAAAGAAATGGGGGGAGGGAGGTTTTTTGGGTTGGTGCACTAATTGTAAGTGTATCTTGTGTTTTTTATGTTGATTTAATAAAAATAAAAAAATAAAAATAAAAAACAACCGATACAGATAATAAAAAAACCGATACCGATAATTTCCGATATTACATTTTAACGCATTTATCGGCCGATATTATCGGACATCCCTAATATATATATATATATATATATATATATATATATATATATATATATATATATATATATATATATATATATATATATATATATATATATATATATATATATATATTGTGGTTATGAAAAATGTTGGATTTGTTGTGTCTGAAATAAATGAATAAATACATTATTGTAATTAAAATTCAATGTATTTTATTCCCAAGTAATCAACACAATACTTAATTTCACTAAAATAATTTACATTAAATCAAACTGCATATTTTTGTATTCAACCAACACTGACAAAAAAAAATGTCTCTTTAAATTGTGTTGATATTTTTTAGTTTTTTGTGTCTGAAATAAGTAAACAATAAATAAATGAATTTCCCCCCCAAATAATCAACACAATACTAACATAATTTACAAAAAAATCAAACATATTTTTGTATTCACTAACACAGGCAAAAATATTTTAGCTAGTAAAAAAATGCTGATTACAGTAAAATTCTAAATTTGCAGATTAAAGAAATAATAATACAATATATTTTTCTCACCTAAATACTTTTTTCCTCTTTGAATTGTGTTGATGAAACATATTTTTGATTTGCTGTGTCTGAAATAATTAAGTAATAATTAATTGTAATTAAACTTAAATATATTTGACTCCCAAGTAATCAACAAAATATTTAACTAAAACAATTTACATGAGTTCAAACTGCATATTTTTGGATTCAACCAACACTGGCAAAATATTTTTGCTGCAAAAAAATAAATGCTCATTACAGGAAAATATTACAATATATGTTTCTGATCTAAGTATTTTTCTTTCTCTATGAATTGGGTTTATGAAAAATATTTTCAATCAAATTAAAATGTATTTTACCCCAAGTGATCAAAAAATACTTTAAGTAATATAATTTACAATAAATTAAACTGCATATTTTTGTATTCAACCAACAATGACAAAATATTTGTGCTAGCAAAAAAAAAAAAAAAAAAAAAAAGCTCATTACAGGAAAATAATACAATATATTTTTCTGATCCAAGTATTTTTATTTCTCTTTGAATTGTGTTAATGAAAAATATTTTCAATCAAATCAAAATATATTTTACCCCAAGAAATCAACAAAATACTTTATTTTAACTAATATGATTTACAATAAATTAAACTGCATATTTTTGTAGTCAACCAACACTGGCAAAATATTTTTACTGCAAAAAATAAAAATGAAAAATGCTCATTACAGGAAAAATATACAATATATTTTTTCTGATATAAGTATTTTTCTTTCTCATTGAGTTGTGTTTATGAAAAATATTTTTGATTTGCTGTATCCAAAATAAATAAATAAACAATTGTCAAATCAAAATGTAAAACAAAATATTTTATTTTAACTGATATAATTTACAATAAATCAAATTGCATATTTTTGGATTCAACCAACACTGGCAAAATATTTTTGCTACAAAAAAAAAAAAAAAAAAAAGCTCATTACAGGACAATGACAATATATTTTTCTGATCTAAGTATTTTTCTTTCTCTTTGAATTGTTTATGAAAAATATTTTCGATCAAATTAAAATGTATTTTACACCAAGAAATCATCAAAATACTTTATTTTAACTAATATAATTTACAATAAATTAAACTGCATATTTTTGTATTCAACCAACACTGGCAAAATATTTTTGCTGCAAAAAAAAAAAAAAAAAAAGCTCATTACAGGAAAATAATACAATATATTTTTCTGATGGAAGTATTTTTTTTTGTCTTTGAATTGTGTTTATGAAAAATATTTTCAATCAAATTAAAATGTATTTTACCCCAAGAAATCAACAACATACTTTATTTTAACTAATATAATTTACAATAAATTAAACTGCATATTTTTGTAGTCAACCAACACTGGCAAAATAATTTTGCTGCAAAAAAAAAAAAAAAGCTCATTACAGCAAAATAATACAATATATTTTTCTGATGGAAGTATTTTTTTTTGTCTTTGAATTGTTTATGAAAAATATTTTCAATCAAATTAAAATGTATTTTACCCCAAGAAATCAACAACATACTTTATTTTAACTAATATAATTTACAATAAATTAAACTGCATATTTTTGTAGTCAACCAACACTGGCAAAATATTTTTGCCGCAAAAAATTAAAAATTAAAATGAAAAATGCTCATTACA
>NC_084751.1:868534-931034 GCF_033978785.1 Entelurus aequoreus
CGACTTATGTGTGAAATTATTAACAAATTACCGTAAAATATCAAATACCGTATTTTTCGGACTATAAGTCGCACTTTTTTTTCATAGTTTGGCCGGGGGTGCGACTTATACTCAGGAGCGACTTATGTGTGAAATTATTAACAAATTACCGTAAAATATCAAATACAGTATTTTTCGGACTATAAGTCGCAGTTTTTTTCATAGTTTGGATGGGGGTGCGACTTATACTCAGGAGCGACTTATGTGTGAAATTATTAACAAATTACCGTAAAATATCAAATACAGTATTTTTCGGACTATAAGTCGCAGTTTTTTTCATAGTTTGGATGGGGGTGCGACTTATACTCAGGAGCGACTTATGTGTGAAATTATTAACACATTACCGTAAAATATCAAATACCGTATTTTTCGGACTATAAGTCGCAGTTTTTTTCATAGTTTGGCCGGGGGTGCGACTTATACTCAGGAGCGACTTATGTGTGAAATTATTAACACATTACCGTGAAATATCAACTAATATTATTTAGCTCATTCACGTAAGAGACTAGACGTATAAGATTTCATGGGATTTAGCGATTAGGAGTGACAGATTGTTTGGTAAACGTATAGCATGTTCTATATGTTATAGTTATTTGAATGACTCTTACCATAATATGTTACGTTAACATACCAGGCACGTTCTCAGTTGGTTATTTATGCCTCATTTAACGTACACTTATTCAGCCTGTTGTTCACTATTCTTTATTTATTTTAAATTGCCTTTCAAATGTCTATTCTTGGTGTTGGCTTTTATCAAATACATTTCCCCCAAAAATGCGACTTATATACACTAGTTTGGGGTCACCCAAACAATTTTGTGGAATAGCCTTCATTTCTAAGAACAAGAATAGACTGTCGAGTTTCAGATGAAAGTTATCTTTTTCTGGCCATTTTGAGCGTTTAATTGACCCCACAAATGTGATGCTCCAGAAACTCAATTTGCTCAAAGGAAGGTCAGTTTTGTAGCTTCTGTAACGAGCTAAACTGTTTTCAGATGTGTGAACATGATTGCACAAGGGTTTTCTAATCATCAATTAGCCTTCTGAGGTACAAACACATTGTACCATTAGAACACTGGAGTGATAGTTGCTGGAAATGGGCCTCTATACACCTATGTAGATATTGCACCAAAAACCAGACATTTGCAGCTAGAATAGTCATTTACCACATTAGCAATGTATAGAGTGTATTTCTTTCAAGTTAAGACTAGTTTAAAGTTATCTCCATTGTAAAGTACAGTGCTTTTCCTTCAAAAATAAGGACATTTCAATGTGACCCCAAACTTTTGAACGCTAGTGTATGTTTTTTTCCTTCTTTATTATGCATTTTCGGCCGGTGCGACGTATACTCCGGAGCGACTTATAATCCGAAAGATACGGTATGTAAGAAAACCAACACAAAGGCATTTAAAAATGTGTATCTTCATCCAAGTATTGCATCTGATAAGATTGTGGCGTGGAACAAACAAAACAGGTTGGATCAGAAACGCCTTATGTTGACTCCATTTCCTTGTCGTCAAAATGATGCATCTCCACCTCCACTTTTGCTTAACTGTCTTTTATTGCTAAAAAAAAAACCCAAGCAGTGAGCATCAAAGCAGTTGCAAGAAGCCCGTCACGTGGTTGCACGCTCAAGGGCCACAATATTAGGCGTAATAAAATACAGTAGAGGGGGCTAAATATTCGAAACGTGGTGAATTCTGATGCTGATCTTGAGTTGCATGTCGTGGGTTTGTGCAGGTGTGCCTAATGTTGTGGCTACTTGCAGACAAACATGTCAATAACCCTCTGAAAGTATGTGCATACACCGTCAAACCTGCATCTCTGGATTATTGCCTCCACATCTTGCATATTGGCTTGCATTTGGACTATATACAAATGCTGTTGCATAAGAAGAATGTGTGCATTGTGTCGGGATTTGCATAGTTTGTCAAAAGCGGTGCTGCTCAATGCACGCACACTGTACTGTATATACAGCCATGACTGATTATTGGATTTGTACAAACGTCACTTGCATAGATTTGTCGCGTCCATGTTCAAAAAGCGGACGTTCATCTTCGCCTCAATCTCAAAGTCTTTCAGCAGCTGGAAAATGTACGTACAGTGTACAAAAGTTTAGAGACACACTCTCATTCACTTGTAGTAGCAAATGAATACTATGCAATATTGGCACTTGCCTGTCCAAGTACCACTATACCACTTTATGTAGTGGTACTGTTTGTTTTTTTAGGTTTAAATTAGGGCTGCAACAGCTAATCGATTAAAATCGATTATTAAAATAGTTGCCGATTAATTTGGTGCCAGTATGCTGTTTTTTTTCAATAAAATACTGGATAGGATAGAAATGTAGTTTGTCTCTTTTATCCGATTATTATTCGATTAATCGAACTAATAATCGACACATTAATCGATTATAAAATTAATCGTTAGTTTAAATACAAGAATATTTGAAACACAATCGTACAAATGTATTACCGAAAAGAACAAAACAATTGAAAAATATTTACAAATTCGTATTTTTTTGCCTGTCCAAGTACCACTATACCACTTTATCTAGTGGTACTGTTTGTTTTTTTAGGTTTAAATTAGGGCTGCAACAGCTAATCGATTAAAATCGATTATTAAAATAGTTGCCGATTAATTTAGTCATCGATTCGTTGGATCTATGCTATGCGCAGTTTTTTTTTGTTTTTTTTTTTAATAAAAAAAAAATTGTTTTTATTTATTTATTTTTACTAAACCTTTATTTATAAACTGCAACATTTACAAACAATAATCAAAATAAGTATGGTGCCAGTATGCTGTTTTTTTTCTATAAAATACTGGATAGGATAGAAATGTAGTTTGTCTCTTTTATCCGATTATTAATCGATTAATCGAAGTAATAATCGACACATTAATCGATTATAAAATTAATCGTTAGTTGCAGCCCTAGTTTAAATACAAGAATATTTGAAACACAATCGTACAAATGTATTACCCAAAAGAACAAAACAATTGAAAAATATTTACAAATTCATATTTTTTTTGCCTGTCCAAGTACCACTATACCACTTTATCTAGTGGTACTGTTTGTTTTTTTAGGTTTAAATTAGGGCTGCAACAGCTAATCGATTAAAATCCATTATTAAAATAGTTGCCGATTAATTTAGTCATCGATTCGTTGGATCTATGCTATGCGCATGCGCAGTTTTTTTTTTTTAATAAAAATTTTTTTTTTTTTTTTTACTAAACCTTTATTTATAAACTGCAACATTTACAAACAATAATCAAAATAAGTATGGTGCCAGTATGCTGTTTTTTTTCCAATAAAATACTGGATAGGATAGAAATGTAGTTTGTCTCGTTTATCCGATTATTAATCGAAGTAATAATCGACAGATTAATCGATTATAAAATTAATCGTTAGTTGCAGCCCTAGTTTAAATACAAGAATATTTGAAACACAATCGTACAAATGTATTACCCAAAAGAACAAAACAATTGAAAAATATTTACAAATTCGTATTTTTTTTGCCTGTCCAAGTACCACTATACCACTTTATCTAGTGGTACTGTTTGTTTTTTTAGGTTTAAATTAGGGCTGCAACAGCTAATTGATTAAAATCGATTATTAAAATAGTTGCCGATTAATTTAGTCATCGATTCGTTGGATCTATGCTATGCGCATGCGGAGTTTTTTTTTTGTTTTTTTTTTAATAAAAAAATTTTTTTTTTTTAATTTTTTTTTTCTAAACCTTTATTTATAAACTGCAACATTTACAAACAATAATCAAAATAAGTATGGTGCCAGTATGCTGTTTTTTTTCTATAAAATACTGGATAGGATAGAAATGTAGTTTGTCTCTTTTATCCGATTATTAATCGATTAATCGAAGTAATAATCGACAGATTAATCGATTATAAAATGAATCGTTAGTTGCAGCCCTAGTTTAAATACAAGAATATTTGAAACACAATCGTACAAATGTATTACCCAAAAGAACAAAACAATTGAAAAATATTTACAAATTCATATTTTTTTTGCTTGTCCAAGTACCACTATACCACTTTATCTAGTGGTACTGTTTGTTTTTTTAGGTTTAAATTAGGGCTGCAACAGCTAATCGATTAAAATCGATTATTAAAATAGTTGCCGATTAATTTAGTCATCGATTCGTTGGATCTATGCTATGCGCATGCGCAGTTTTTTTTTAGTTTTTTTTTTACTAAACCTTTATTTTTAAACTGCAACATTTACAAACAATAATCAAAATAAGTATGGTGCCAGTATGCTGTTTTTTTCCAATAAAATACTGGATAGGATAGAAATGTAGTTTGTCTCTTTTATCCGATTATTAATCGATTAATCGAAGTAATAATCGACAGATTAATCGATTATAAAATTAATCGTTAGTTGCAGCCCTAGTTTAAATACAAGAATATTTGAAACACAATCGTACAAATGTATTACCCAAAAGAACAAAACAATTGAAAAATATTTACAAATTCATATTTTTTTTGCCTGTCCAAGTACCACTATACCACTTTATCTAGTGGTACTGTTTGTTTTTTTAGGTTTAAATTAGGGCTGCAACAGCTAATCGATTAAAATCGATTATTAAAATAGTTGCCGACTAATTTAGTCATCGATTCGTTGGATCTATGCTATGCGCATGCGCAGTTTTTTTTGTTTTTAAATTAAAAAAAATTATTATTATTATTATTTTTTTACTAAACCTTTATTTATAAACTGCAACATTTACAAACAATAATCAAAATAAGTATGGTGCCAGTATGCTGTTTTTTTTCAATAAAATACTGGATAGGATAGAAATGTAGTTTGTCTCTTTTATCCGATTATTAATCGATTAATCGAAGTAATAATCGACACAATCGATTATAAAATTAATCGTTAGTTGCAGCCCTAGTTTAAATACGAGAATATTTGAAACACAATCGTACAAATGTATTACCGAAAAGAACAAAACAATTGAAAATTATTTACAAATTCATATTTTTTTTTCCAGTCCAAGTACCACTATACCACTTTATCTAGTGGTACTGTTTGTTTTTTTAGGTTTAAATTAGGGCTGCAACAGCTAATCGATTAAAATCGAATATTAAAATAGTTGCCGATTAATTTAGTCATCGATTCGTTGGATCCATGCTATGCGCAGTTTTTTTTTTAATTAATTTTTATTTTTTTTATTTTTTACTAAACCTTTATTTATAAACTGCAACATTTACAAACAATAATCAAAATAAGTATGGTGCCAGTATGCTGTTTTTTTTCAATAAAATACTGGCTAGGATAGAAATGTAGTTTGTCTCTTTTATCCGATTATTAATCGATTAATCGAAGTAATAATCGACAGATTAATCGATTATAAAATTAATCGTTAGTTGCAGCCCTAGTTTAAATACAAGAATATTTGAAACACTATCGTACAAATGTATTACCCAAAAGAACAAAACAATTGAAAAATATTTACAAATTCGTATTTTTTTTAACTGAGCCAAATATTCAAAAAGCTACACTTTGCTAGGCAAAATATTTTGGAAGGGGTACTTGGATAAACAAAATATTTTTGGGTGGTCCTTGCTTTGCGAAATATTTTCCCCAGGTAGTACTAGCATAGCAACACATGGTCACTTGGTACTAGCATTACAGAAAATATTTTTAATAGTACTGACATGGCAAAATGTTTTATTCAAGTAGTATTTGCTTAGCAACATATTTTTTAAGAGGTACTTGCATGACAAAAATACTTTTTCAGGTGTAGCAAAAACATTTTAGTTAGTACTTAGATAGTAAAATATTTTTTTCCAGGTAGTAATTGCATTGTTTTTTTCAGTGGTGCTAATCAAAATATTTGTAAGTAGTACTGGCACAGGAACTACATTTTCCGGTGGTACTTGCTTAGTAAAATATTTTCCATGCACTACCTTAAAAAAGTATGTTTCAGGCGGTACTTGCAGAGCAACATATTTTTTCAGGTGGTACTTGCTTAGGAAAATATAGTTTGTGTGGTACCTGCATGACAAGAGTACTTTTTCAGGTGGCACTTGCATAACACGTTTTTTTCCAGGTGGTATTTCTTGGTTAGATTTTTGTTTTTAAGGTTAGCAAAATGTTTTTAGGCAGTACTGGTATAGTAACACATTTTCAGGTAGTACTTGTGTGACAAAATAGTGCCAAAATATTTTTCCCAGGTACTGTAGTACTTGCATAACATACTTTTCCCCCCAGGTATTACTTGCATGACAAAAATACTTTTTCAAGTGGTGCTTGCGTGACAAAAATAGTGCCAATAATATGTTTTCCAGGTAGTACTTGCTTAACATACTTTTTACCCCTACATGTTACTTCCATGACAAAAATACTTTTTTAGGTGATACTTGCACAGCAACCTGCTTTTTTAAGGTAGTACTTGCATAGTTTTTTTTCCATTGTACTAATCAAAATATTTTTAAGTACTATTAGTGTAGGAACACATTTTTCAGATGGTATTTGCTTATTAAAATACTTTTTTAGATAGCGCATGGAAAATATATTGCAAGTGGTACTTAGATACTAAGCGAAATATGTTTAGGTAGTACTGGAATAGCAACATATTTTTTAAGGTGGTATTTGATATGTAAAAATACTTTTTTTAGGGAGTGCATGAAAAATATGTTTCAGGCGGTACTTGCATAGCAACATATGTTTTTAAGTTGGTACTTGATATGTAAAAATACTTTTTTTAGGGAGTGCATGGAAAACATTTTCAAAGTACTTGCATAACATACTTTTCCCCCCCAGGTATTACTTGCGTGACAAAAATAGTGCCAATAATATGTTTTCCAGGTAGTACTTGCTTAACATACTTTTTACCCCTGCATGTTACTTCCATGACAAAAATACTTTTTTAGGTGGTACTTGCACAGCAAAACATTTGTAGGTGGTACTTGCACGGCAACCTGCTTTTTTAAGGTAGTACTTGCATAGATTTTTTCCATAGTACTAATCAAAATATTTTTAAGTACTACTAGTGTAGGAACACATTTTTCAGATGGTATTTGCTTAGTAAAATACTTTTTTAGATAGTACATGGAAAATATATTGCAAGTGGTACTTAGATAGCAATTTATTTTTTTTGGTAGCACTTGCATTGTTTTTTTCGCGGTACTAAGCAAAATATGTTTAGGTCAAGGGTCACCAACGCGTTGCCCGTAAGGACCAGATGAGTAGCCCGCCGGCCTGTTCTAAAAAATAGCTCAAATAGCAGCACTTACCAGTAAGCTGCCTCTATTTTTTAAATTTTATTTATTTACTAGCAAGTTGGTCTCGCTTTGCTCGACATTTTTAATTCTAAGAGAGACAAAACTCAAATAGAATTTGAAAATCCAAGAAAATATTTTAAAGACTTGGTCTTCACTTGTTTAAATACATTCATTAATTTTTTTACTTTGCTTTTTATAACTTTCAGAAAGACAATTTTAGAGAAAAAATACAACCTTAAAAATGATTTTAGGATTTTTAAACACATATACCTTTTTACCTTTTAAATTCCATCCTCTTCTTTCCTGACAATTTAAATCAATGTTCAAGTAAATTAATTGTTTTTTAATTTGTTTAATTTAATTTAAATTGTTAATTTAATTGTTTTTTAATTTGTTTAATTTGTTTTTTGTTTGAATTTCTTTTAAAATTTTTGTTCTGGAAAATCTAGAAGAAATAATGATTTGTCTTTGTTAGAAATATAGCTTGGTCCAATTTGTTGTATATTCTAACAAAGTGTAGATTGGATTTTAACCAATTAAAAACATATCATCAAAATTGTAAAATTAATCTTAATCAGGAAAAATTACTAATGATGTTCCATAAATTCTTTTTTTATTTTTTTCAAAAAGATTCCAATTAGCTAGTTTTTCTCTTCTTTTTTTCGGTTGAATTTTGAATTTTAAAGAGTCGAAATTGAAGATAAACTATGTTTCAAAATTTAATTGTCACTTTTTTTCGTGTTTTCTCCTCTTTTAAACCGTTCAATTAAGTGTAAATATCATTAATTATTAATAATAACATAGAGTTAAAGGTAAATTGAGCAAATTGGCTATTTCTGGCAATTTATTTAAGTGTGTATCAAACTGGTAGCCCTTCGCATTAATCACTACCCAAGAAGTAGCTCTTGGTTTCAAAAAGGTTGGTGACCCCTGGTTTAGGTAGTACTGGTATAGCAACATATTTTTAAGGTGGTATTAATACTTTTCCAGGTAGTGCATGGAAAATATGTTTCAGGCGGTACTTGCATAGAAACATATTTTTTTAAGTTGGTACTTGATATGTAAAAATACTTTTTTTTTTAGGGAGTGCATGGTAAAAGGGTACTTGCATAGCAAATATTTTTTTTAAGGTGGTACTTGTTTAGTAAAATATGTTTTCAGTAGTTGTGGCATATTGTAGCAACACATTGCACTGCATAAATATTTTTCAGGTGGCACTTGCACAGCAAAATACTTTCTTAGGGTGGTACTTGCTTAATTAAATATTTGTTGGTAGTATTTGCATGGTATGAAAATGTTTCAGGCGGTACTTGCATGGCAAAAATATTCTGAGGTTGTACGTGCATAGAAAAATATTTTTGAGATGTAAAAAGTTTGCGAGTCCAAGCAAGTGTGTTTAAGAACTTTAGCGACCCACCTTGAGGAAGTGCTCAAATGTGATGCCCTCGTAGAACTCCTCAGGTTCCTGCAGGGCCACAAGTGAGTTAACGACGGCTAAGAAAGAAGCCGCGAGCGTCGGTTGGCGAACGTACCATGTGACCCATCGATATAGCGGCCACTTCCAACATGGCGGCCTCCGCGATGCTTTCGGCCGCTTCCTTGCCGAGGGACCCGCTGCGAGACAGAAGCTCCTCTACCACCTACGGTAGATGCAAAAAAAAAAAAAACACAAAATAATGCATCACATCAGCCAATCAGGTGAGACCTTAGTTCAGCCAGAAACAAAAACAAAAACATTAACTCGTGCATCGAGCTTTTTTGTCTTGCGATTCACTTCATCATGTCTTCATCAATCTAGTCTAGAACAGCAATCTTTTTTTCTTTTTAAATCAGAGATGTGTATATTGTATATGTATGTATATACACTACCGTTCAAAAGTTTGGGGTCACATTGAAATGTCCTTATTTTTGAAGGAAAAGCACTGTACTTTTCAATGAAGATAACTTTAAACTAGTCTTAACTTTAAAGAAATACACTCTATACATTGCTAATGTGGTAAATGACTATTCTAGCTGCAAATGTCTGCTTTTTGGTGCAATATCTACATAGGTGTATAGAGGCCCATTTCCAGCAACTATCACTCCAGTGTTCTAATGGTACAATGTGTTTGCTCATTGGCTCAGAAGGCTAATTGATGATTAGAAAACCCTTGTGCAATCATGTTCACACATCTGAAAACAGTTTAGCTTGTTACAGAAGCTACAAAACTGACCTTCCTTTGAGCAGATTGAGTTTCTGGAGCATCACATTTGTGGGGTCAATTAAACGTTCAAAATGGCCAGAAAAAGTAAACTTTCATCTGAAACTCGTCAGTCCATTCTTGTTCTTAGAAATGAAAGCTATTCCACAAAATTGTTTGGGTGACCCCAAACTTTTGAACGGTAGTGTATGTGTGTGTGTATGTATGGATATTAGGGATGTAACAAACGGTATAATAATAAACCGATGGTTGGTAATACAGTCTAATTTTTTAATTACAGGAAAAACCGTCATTTAGTGATGCATTTTAGGGAACACTGCTTACTTCCTGAAAACTAAGTCAGGCGCATGCGCACTAGCACCGTTCGGCTTGAAAATCATGGCGTACAAACTATACGGACATTGCTTCGGAGATCTCCCCTATGAGTAAACGGAGCCAAGCTTCCTGGCGTGTGTTTAAGAGCGCACTGATGTGTTTAGATGGAGACAGGTGTGGACAATATAGCACACAGACACACTTGTCCCCACACTAAAAGTATAAAGCGAAGGAGAAAACTATTTGATCTGGCTTTCCTTTTCTCAATACAGCGTCCATCAGCTGCTGTGACTGAGAGTTAATGAGGTGAGGAAACGTTGTCAGTAGGGATGTCCGATGATATCGGAATGCCGATATTATCGGCCGATAAATGCTTTAAAATGTAATATCGGATAATATCGGTATCGGTTTCAAAAAGTAAAATTTATGACTTTTTAAAACGCGGCTGTGTACACGGACGTAGGGAGAAGTACAGAGCGCCAATAAACCTTAAAGGCACATAATATCTACGGCACACACAAGTGAATGCAATTCATACTTGGTCAACAGCCATACAGGTCACACTGAGGGTGGCCGTATGAACAACTTTAACACTGTTACAATTATGCGCCACACTGTGAACCCACACCAAACAAGAATGACAAACACATTTTGGGAGAACATCCGCACTGTAACACAACATAAACACAACAGAACAAATACCCAGAACCCCTTGCAGCACGAGCTCTTCCGGGACGCTACAATAGACACCCCCCGCTATGCCCTACCCCCCACCTCAACCCCCCCAACCCCGCCCACCTCAACCTCCTCATGCTCTCTCAGGGAGAGCATGTCCCAAATTCCAAGCTGCTGTTTTGAGGCATGTTATAAAAAAATAATAATGCACTTTGTGACTTCAATAATAAATATGGCAGTGCCATGTTGCCATTTTTTTCCATAAATTGAGTTGATTTATTTTGGAAAACCTTGTTACATTGTTTAATGCATCCAGCGGGGCATCACAACAAAATTAGGCATGGTAATGTGTTAATTCCACGACTATATACAGTGTTTCCCATAAACTGCCAAGATACCTGTGGCAGTGGGGGCGTGGCTATGGGCGTGGTCACCATGACATCATCGTGTAATTTGCATTATTTACTACAATGATATGATTTTCTCTAAAAAGGCTAAAAAAATGTATACTTACTAATTAATAACAGTTTTGTTTTAAACGTCCAACCATCCATCCATTTTACAATATAATTACAACACTTTATGTACATATTTATATACAGATTTGAACAATAAGTTATTCACTGAAATATATTTATTAATTGTGGTTCTTACAAAAAATATATCTTATAAAATATAAAAGCTAAAATGTCTCTTAAAGCTCTGCCCCTTTAATTAGTGCATACTTAAATCATTTAACTTTAGCCTACTACTACAACCATATTATTTACCAGCAACATAAAGTGAAACAGAGGCAGAGGTGTCCTGCCACAGTCAGTAACAAATAAACAGAAAACAGTAGTGGTCAAATACAAATAAGGCAACAAGAGAAGTATCCTACACTTCTCTTTTGTAAAGTAAATCTGAACAGCTGATATGGGCATCTACATCAACTATATGATTTGTCTGAGAAGCTGGACAGGACCAAAAAAAAAAAAAAAAAAAAAAAAAAAAGTTTTTTTATTTTATTTTTTTATTTGTGGCGGACGTAATTCTTTCGTGGCGGGCCGCCACAAATAAATGAATGTGTGGGAAACACTGGTATATATCGGCATCGTTAATTAAGAGTTGGACAATATCGGAATATCGCATATCGGCAAAAAAGCCATTATCAGACATTTCTCTAGTTGTCACAACTTGTTTATAAAATCTTTAGTTTGTTTATTGAAATGTTCACTCCTCTATTTAACTGCAAAATGTATCAGTGTTCAAATAACATCAATACTAGCTAAAATGTTTGACACAGCAAAAGACAGTAAATAAAGAAAGTCAAATATTTACGACAACGTCAGTTTGACCCTGGAGCAGATTATTTATACTTCCACAATACAAAAACACAGTTTCAAAATGCCAGCACTCACATGTCTGTATTCCTCCAGCGTTATTATCCCGTCGTTGTCGTTGTCGTGCATGTTGAATAAAACTGCAGACGGAACACAGCAGACACTTAAAAACGGTTGTAAAAAAAATAGGAATTAAAACAGGAACGTTTTGATTGGTCGACGGGTTGCTAAGCGCACATCTCAGTTTCTCCTTCCTGATGCTGTCCCGCTCCTCGTCCGTCATGCTCAGCGAAGGCGGCTTGAAATGGGACATGATGACCACAAACTCCTCCAGGCGGATCTCGTCCACCGTGCCCTCTCCAGCTGGCACAAAGTTTCTACAAATGGAGGACGTCGTAAACCATGCTAACTGATAGCGACTAGCTAGGTGTGATGGCCGCACCTCCTGTCGAAGAACGCGTCTATGATCTGCGGACGGATGGGATTCCACCCCAGGTCTGGGATGGCCATGAAGTGCTCCCTCCTGGGGAACGGAAAAAAACCAATAAGTGGCACGTTTATTACCCATAAGACCTTGCTGCAGCTGCTGTATTGTCACACAATACGTTGATACCAGGAGCCTGTCAGGCAGGTTTCTAGCAGCATGAAATCAATGAGCAGCAGAATAAATAAGAACAAAGAATAAAAATACCTCAGGGTGTCTTCGTCGTGGCTCAACTGCTTGAATCTTTTATGCAGAACTCCTATCTGCTCATAGCTGACTGCAAAGCACATTTAGAAATATATTCAAATTGCATGTAAAACACTTTTCGTTTGTGTCCATGTCCGCTACAGGTGGAATTGTCCGGTGTCTAATGTTTTATTTACTGGAACATGGAGAAGTAAGTTACACCGCTTTTACCCGGCAATATGAATTATTGATCACTAAAGCATCATGGCCTCTTCATTACCTGCAATACTATATGACTCTGCTTCTACAAACCCTGTTTCCATATGAGTTGGGAAATTGTGTTAGATGTAAATATAAACGGAATACAATGATTTGCAAATCATGTTCAACCCATATTCAGTTGAATATGCTACAAAGACAACATATTTGATGTTCAAACTGATAAACTTTTTTTTTGTTGCAAATAATCATTAACTTTAGAATTTGATGCCAGCAACACGTGACAAAGAAGTTGGGAAAGGTGGCAATAAATACTGATAAAGTTGAGGAATGCTCATCAAACACTTATTTGGAACATCCCACAGGTGAACAGGCAAATTGGGAACAGGTGGGTGCCATGATTGTGTATAAAAGTAGATTCCATGAAATGCTCAGTCATTCACAAACAAGGATGGGGCGAGGGTCACCACTTTGTCAACAAATGCGTGAGCAAATTGTTGAACAGTTTAAGAAAAACCTTTCTCAACCAGCTATTGCAAGGAATTTAGGGATTTCACCATCTACGCTCCGTAATATCATCAAAGGGTTCAGAGAATCTGGAGAAATCACTGCACGTAGGCAGCTAAGCCCGAGACCTTCGATCCCTCAGGCTGTACTGCATCAACAAGCGACATCAGTGTGTAAAGGATATCACCACATGGGCTCAGGAACACTTCAGAAACCCACTGTCAGTAACTACAGTTGGTCGCTACATCTGTAAGTGTAAGTTAAAACTCTCATATGCAAGGCGAAAACCGTTTATCAACAACACCCAGAAACGCAGTCGGCTTCGCTGGGCCCGAGCTCATCTAAGATGGACTGATACAAAGTGGAAAAGTGTTCTGACGAGTCCACATTTCAAATTGTTTTTGGAAACTGTGGACGTCGTGTCCTCCGGACCAAAGAGGAAAAGAACCATCCGGATTGTTATAGGCGCAAAGTGGAAAAGCCAGCATCTGTGATGGTATGGGGGTGTATTAGTGGCCAAGACATGGGTAACTTACACACCTGTGAAGGCGCCATTAATGCTGAAAGGTACATACAGGTTTTGGAGCAACATATGTTGCCATCCAAGCAACGTTACCATGGACGCCCCTGCTTATTTCAGCAAGACAATGCCAAGCCACGTAAAAGAGTGCGGGTGCTAGACTGGCCTGCCTGTAGTCCAGACCTGTCTCCCATTGAAAATGTGTGGCGCATTATGAAGCCTAAAATACCACAACGGAGACCCCCGGACTGTTGAACAACTTAAGCTGTACATCAAGCAAGAATGGGAAAGAATTCCACCTGAGAAGCTTCAAAAAATGTGTCTCCTCAGTTCCCAAACGTTTACTGAGTGTTGTTAAAAGGAAAGGCCATGTAACACAGCGGTGAACATGCCCTTTCCCAACTACTTTGGCACGTGTTGCAGCCATTAAATTATTTGCAAAAAAAAAATTACGTTTATGAGTTTGAACATCAAATATCTTGTCTTTGTAGTGCATTCAATTGAATATGGGTTGAAAAGGATTTGCAAATCATTGTATTCCGTTTATATTTACATCCAACATAATTTCCCAACTCATATGGAAACGGGGTTTGTAGTTGAATAGTGTTTATATATTCTTGTGCTTAGCAGGGTGGAACTGCACTGAGAGCTTTGTTGTTATATTTTGGCCACCCACTGTAATTACACGATATACACAAAATATGAAAATATAATTATTTTGTGTTGGTGCTATTATAGTGTGCAGTTGTACCTAATGAAGTGGCCAGGAAGTCAATGCAACACATCGTTGTAATTTCAATACAATTCATCAAGTTTCATACACAGTAACATTATTTACACGTAAACAAACAATATTTAATGTTTGTTAGCATACTCACAGCCCGTCTTTTCCGCCAGTTGTCTGTATTCTGGCGGACCAGGTACAGACTGCCACACACCCATCTTTCAAGGGAGGAAAAAGTCCTTGGTGGGCCGGTCCGCTGGCGGGGACAGGTCGGTGGGTAGAAGGACGAGTCAACTACTGAGCAAAGGAGGCGAAAAGAAGCGAAGCTCAGATGTCGTGAAACGCATCGGAGCAGTTGACACACACACACCGCAACATGCAGCCTTCATCCCCGCGGAGAGCCAACACATTACTTCCGCAATCAAGGCCGGTGACGTCACGGAGCCAGGCTTCACCCAGTCGTTATATCGATTTTCATTCCAAAGCCGTTAAAATCTTTGTGACACGCCATGCCTTGTATTTGATTTATTTCTTGTCTTTTTGGCAGAATTCTTTTGGAGTAAGCCGAATAAATATCGAGTCAAACTCAACCTACTTTTTTATTGGTCGCATATTTAACTACTTTTCCAATTAAACACAAAAAGTCAATTTTTTAATTTGTATTTATTGTTACCGTCTCTGTTTTATGTGTGTGTGTGTGTGTGTGTGTGTGTGTGTGTGTGTGTGTGTGTGTGAGTGTGTGTTTTTAAAGACAAACCCCGCAGTCAAGCAAGAACTAATTCAAGTCTGAACATGAACCAATGAGCTAATTAGATACAGGCGTAGACATCTTATAAGTAAACGCAGCATTGGCTGCTGTGACGCGAGAAATTGGGCCGCCATCTTGAAGTGGTGATGAGGAGCCGGCGAGCAGCCTAAACTGACAGTTGACAGGTAGAAACATACTTGCCAACCTTGAGACCTCCGAATTCGGGAGATGGGTGGGGGGCAGGGTTAAGGGGGAGGAGTATAGCTAGAATTCACTGAAATTAAAGTATTTCTTATATATATATATATATATATATATATATATATATATATATATATATATATATATATATATATATATATATATATATATATATATATATATATATATATATATATATATATATATCCACTACCGTTCAAAAGTTTGGGGTCACCCAAACAATTTTGTGGAATAGCCTTAATTTCTAAGAACAAGAATAGATTGTCGAGTTTCAGATGAAAGTTCTCCTTTTCTGGCCATTTTGAGCGTTTAATTGACCCCACAAATGTGATGCTCCAGAAACTCAATCTGCTCAAAGGAAGGTCAGTTTTGTAGCTTCTGTAACGAGCTAAACTGTTTTCAGATGTGTGAACATGATTGCACAAGGGTTTTCTAATCATCAATTAGCCTTCTGAGCCAATGAGCAAACACATTGTACCATTAGAACACTGGAGTGATAGTTTCTAGAAATGGGCCTCTATACACCTATGTAGATATTGCACCAAAAACTAGACATTTGCAGCTAGAATAGTCATTTACCACATTAGCAATGTATAGAGTGTATTTCTTTAAAGTTAAGACTAGTTTAAAGTTATCTTCATTGAAAAGTACAGTGCTTTTCCTTCAAAAATAAGGACATTTCAATGTGACCCCAAACTTTTGAACGGTAGTGTACATATATATATATATATATATATACATATTAGGGTTGTGAATCTTTGGGTGTCCCCCGATTCGATTCAATATCGATTCTTGGGGTCACGATTCGATTCAAAATCGATTTTTTTTTTTCAATTCAACACGATTCTCGATTCAAAAACGATTTTTTTTCCCGATTCAAAAGGATTCTCTATTCATTCAATACATAGGATTTCAGCAGGATCTACCCCAGTCTGCTGACATGCAAGCAGAGTAGTAGATTTTTGTAAAAAGCTTTTATAATTGTAAAGGACAATGTTTTATCAACTGATTGCAATATTGTAAATTTGTTTTGACTATTAAATGAACCAAAAATATGACTTATTTTATCTTTGTGAAAATATTGGACACAGTGTGTTGTCAAGCTTGTGAGATGCGATGCAAGTGTAAGCCACTGTGACACTATTGTTCTTTTTTATTTTATTTTTTATAAATGTCTAATGATAATGTCAATGAGGGATTTTTAATCACTGCTATGTTGAAATTGTAACTAATATTGATACTGTTGTTGATAATATTCATTTTTGTTTCACTACATTTGGTTTGTTCTGTGTCGTGTTTGGGTCTCCTCTCAATTGCTCTGTTTATTGCAGTTCTGAGTGTTGCTGGGTCGGGTTTGGTTTTGGAATTGGATTGCATTGTTATGGTATTGCTGTGTATTGTTTTGTTGGATTAATTAATTCAAAAAAATAATAAATTAATTAATTAAAAAAAATAAAAAAAATAAAAAATCGATTTTTTAAAAATGAGAATCGATTCTGAATCGCACAACGTGAGAATCGTGATTCGAATTCGAATCGATTTTTTCCCACACCCCTAATATATATATATATATATATAGTACAGTAAACAGTAATGAAAACACAGTTGTTCTACTAACTGTACTGTACTTGCTGCTTACTTAAAAAAAAACAACAACACTTACCTTTCACTATTTGAGTAGCTTTTGTTCTGCCATTTGAGTACTGGCGAGCGATCTCTGACTCCGGGAACATATCCTTCACGGATTTGTTGGAAAACATCCGCAAATGAGAACGGAATGTTGCTTGCAAGGTGGCCCATAATACTGCGTTGCCGCCGACTTGTGCTTCTCTGACCGTTCATGAGTGACTATATCCATTCGGCCACCGTGTTATGGGTTATAGATAAACCTATGGATAACGGAGACATATATAATAGTCTCCTTTTCAGGTGAGAGGACGCTAAACGCAGCGCCTTTAAGGCACGCCCCCAATATAGTTGTTCGGCTGGAAATCGGGAGATTTTCGGGAGAATGGTTGTCCCGGGAGAGGGACTGAAATTCGGGAGTCTCCCGGAAAATTCGAGAGGGTTTGCAAGTATGGGTAGAAAACAAAGATGTGTTCAGCGGACTGTTGAAAATAGGAATCGGGGCATTACTTTTCACAAGTAAGATTTAACATTAACGTACTATTGGTTGTATTTTGTGAAAAGAATATTAAAGTTGAGAAGGAGCAAAGATCTTCAATAGTACTGAAATCGTAGCCGCTAGCAAACAAGAGTATGACCATAATAGAATTGCTTGTCAATGAAATTAATTACATTTAAAAATGTCATACTTGAATAACATAAAGTTGAAATAAATGATGAAGATAAAGATTGTAAAAGCCAACAGGGGTAAAAGTTAGGACTAGGGATGTCCGATAATGGCTTTTTGCCGATATTCCGATATTGTCCAACTCTTTAATTACCGATACCGATATCAACCGATACCGATATCAACCGATATATGCAGTCGTGGAATTAACACATTATTATGCCTAATTTTGGACAACCATGTATGGTGAAGATAAGGTACTTTTTTAAAAAAAATAAAAAAATAAGATAACTAAATTAAAAACATTTTCCTGAATAAAAAAGAAAGTAAAACAATATAAAAACAGTTACATAGAAACTAGTAATTAATGAAAATGAGTAAAATTAACTGTTAAAGGTTAGTACTATTAGTGGACCAGCAGCACGCACAATCATGTGTGCTTACAGACTGTATCCCTTGCAGACTGTATTGATATATATTGATATATTATGTAGGAA
Source organism: Entelurus aequoreus (assembly GCF_033978785.1). Taxonomy (NCBI): domain Eukaryota; kingdom Metazoa; phylum Chordata; class Actinopteri; order Syngnathiformes; family Syngnathidae; genus Entelurus; species Entelurus aequoreus. The sequence continues at coordinate 886,731 of NC_084751.1, forward strand.
CCAGAATATTGATAACAGAAAGAAATGAGGGAGGGAGGTTTTTTGGGTTGGTGCACTAATTGTAAGTGTATCTTGTGTTTTTTATGTTGATTTAATAAAAAAAATAAAAAAATAAAAATAAAAAACCGATACAGATAATAAAAAAACCGATACCGATAATTTCCGATATGACATTTTAACGCATTTATCGGCTGATAATATCGGCAGGCCGATATTATCGGACATCCCTAGTTAGGACCACAGTTCAGATTGTGTAGGGGGGGTAATATATAATGAGATACAAAGTATAAGACAATTCTTTCTTAACAGTACAATTGTAACCAGGAATAACTATTTAATTAACAATATTCAAATACTAACATTGTTGGGTAAGACAGAATTTGGTTTTATTCTGAATCCAGTGAAACAGATTGGTGGTTTTAGCTGATATAAAGACTTTCAGGTGTTTATATATGTTTATGTTGAAGTATTTGGCAGACGCTTTTATCCAAGGCGACATACATAAAACATAAATATAAAACAATCACTGTAAACATTATCATTTAAGAGAAGAATGTAATACAATATATCGATACAAAGTGTCAAGACAGAATAAACTCTCTGCTGCTGCAGCAACAGAGATACAGTCTATAGGTCCCTAAGATATATAGATATCTAATGTATTCATACATTGTTTATGTAGGATATACGCATGTATATATATATAACCTAATCATATTGTTTCTTGAATTTGACTGTTTTTTCCCCCCTTCTCTAGGATTATATTCCTAGTTTTTATCTCGGACGTCTGGTCACTTATATCATATAAGAATATTCTATTACTGTTACGCAAACTATGAATAATGAAACACGGCAAAACATGTGTCCTTTCTCATAGCTACACGTATGACAAAACACTGCATGAAAATCAGTGGTATTCAGTGAGGTAGGATGAATTAAATGCGCTGACAGTTCATTGCTCCTGCCAAATGACTTGCACTAAGTCAGGGGTGTCAAACTCAAGTACAGAGTGGGCCAAAATTTAAAACTGAACAAAGCCGCGGGCCAAGGTTGAACAAATTAACCTTTTAATAGGGACCCAAACAAGTTTTGCATTGAATATTGAACAAGCAAGGCTTATATAACCTTATAGTGACATGCAAAATCGAGTTTCAAATAATAATAATAATTAAAAAATATCAATGGCATATCAAATAAAATTTAGATAAAAAATGTAATGCCTCTTTTCTATTTGCAGCCTTCTGAGGTAAATATCAAAATAAACTTTTTCCACAGGCTAATAATACATTTGAAAATAAAATAACAATAATGAATGAATCAAACATTCAAGCCTTGAAGTAGCAAGAGAAAGTGCATGAATAAAACATTCATTATTGCTCAGTTTGTTACACTGATTTGTTTTAACACTGAATAATAATAATAAATAAATAATAAAAATAATAATAATTATTTTTTTTCCCTCTCTCTCTCATAAAGAAATACAATCATGTGTGCTTACGGACTGTATCCCTGCAGACTGTATTGATCTATATTGATATATAATGTATATATTGTGTTTTTTATGTTGATTTAACTAAAAAACAAAAAAACAAAAAACATTTTTTTTTTTTTTTTTTTTTTTAATTTCTTGCGCGGCCCGGTACCAATCGGCCCGGTGGTTGGGGACCACTGCACTAAGTGGAGCGGATCACCACTCCAAGATGGCGGCCCCGCGTCTCGTCAGCGGCAGTAGGCAGTAGCGCTCGATGCTGCGTCTACTTATAAGACATCCATGGATACAGGTGTGTGAAAAGGGGGCAGAAAGGAGCCTGATTGGTTGATTTACCCGGATGTAAAGGAAACCAGGAAGCCCCGTGCAGAAGTAATAGCAAAGACACGCAAACTGTGCCAATAAAGACTACAAAGGAGGAAATAAGGTAACATGAACTAAAGTGTAATATTTTTTGTGTATTTTCCCTTATGCAGTTTTTAGTAACGTTGTAAAAATGTACGTTAACACAAGCAGAGGCACTTTCCACCAGGATATAACAACATGGCGCCGTTATTTCTTCACTAGTATTCATTCAAATACACTAAAAATATTTAAATGCAATAAAGCCTGTGCCCATTTTTCTCCAACATTAACAAGCTGACTGGCTGCTGATAATCACGTTAAAAACACCCGTGAGCTAACTTTGCTATTTAGACCTTAACATTTCAGTCTAAAATGTCTGCCATTGTTGTTTTGGTACGTTGTGTTTTTATTATGTAACCAGAGCTTCTCTTCCTGGCCCTGTGGCAAAATTCTTTCTGTTGATCTGGGCGTGAACTATAATGTGTGAATATTGTGCAACATGCTCCAGCGGTGCCTTTTACAAAGACGACACAAGGAGGGACTTGATGGTTATGTTTCCATAAGCCACATGGTGGTAGTATTTCACCAAGTAACATTAACACACTACTTCTTTGGTGGTTACACCTAAAGAAATGCTGGTTGAAATATTGTATGTGTGACGTTTGCCCATGAAAGTGTAGCTTCTAAAGGCTTATCTGACATTGGCTTGTGGATCATTTGTGTTCTATATGATCCACTGTGTTTTAAAGGAGCCATATGTAAAAAGTAGAGATGTCCGATAATGGCTATTTTTTTAACCGATATTCCGATATTGTCCAACTCTTAATTACCGATACCGATATCAACCGATACCGATAGTCGTGGAATTAACACATTATTATGCCTAATTTTGTTGTGATGCCCCGCTGGATGCATTAAACAACGTAACAAGGTTTTCCAAAATAAATCAACTCAAGTTATGGAAAAAAAATGCCAACATGGCACTGCCATATTTATTATTGAAGACACAAAGTGCATTATTTTTTTTTAACATGCCTCAAAACAATAACAGTGCAATACCTTTTCATAACATGGTCACTACTGCCTAGTTTCTCTTGTTATATTCTTATTTTACTGTTATATTTGTATTCTCATTGTTGCTTTTTATTTGTATTCTTATTGTACTATTTTTCTATTCTGTTTCCATTCATACCCCCATTATTTACTTTTTTCTTTTTAAATTGGATCTCAATTCTGTACACTGCTGCTGGAATTAAAATTTTCCTGAGGGAACTCTCCTGAAGGAATCAATAAAGTACTATCTATCTATCTATCTATCTATCTATCTATCTATCTATCTATCTATCTATCTATCTATCTATCTATCTATCTATCTATCTATCTATCTATCTATCTATCTATCTATCTATCTATCTATCTATCTATCCAAACAGCAGCTTGGAATTTGGGACATGCTCTCCCTGAGAGAGACTATGAGGAGGTTGAGGTGGGCGGGGTTGGGGTGGGTGGGGGTAGGGCGTAGCGATCAATCAATCAATCAATCAATCAACCAATGTTTATTTATAAAGCCCTAAATCACAAGTGTCTCAAAGGGCTGTACAAGCCACAACGACATCTTCGGTACAGAGCCCACATACGGGCAAGGAAAACTCACCCCAGTGGGACGTCAATGGGTTTATATTGTAGCATCCCGGAAGAGTTAGTACTGCAAGGGATTCTGGGTATTTGTTCTGTTGTGTTTATGTTGTGTTACGGTGCGGATGTTCTCCCGAAATGTGTTTGTCATTCTTGTTTGGTGTGGGTTCACAGTGTGGCGCATATTTGTAACAGTGTTAAAGTTGTTTATCTGGCTACCCTCAGTGTGACCTGTATGGCTGTTGACCAAGTAGGCCTTGCATTAATTCGTGATGAGAACAGCCGGTAGATATTATGTGACTCGGACGGCACGCAAAGGAAATGTCTTTAAGGTTTATTGGCACTCTGTACTTCTCCCTACGTCCGTGTACACAGCGGCGTTTTAAAACGTCATACATTTTACTTTTAGAAACCGATATAGATAATTTCCAATGTTACGTTTTAAAGCATTTATCGACCGATAATATCGGCAGCCCGATATTATCGGACATCCCTAATAAAAAGTGTGCGCAACTCATTTCAATGGCAGAGTGAACCAAAAGTAGTAATAGCAATTAAACAGAAATACCGGTAATTGTTGCTATAGTAAACGTGGGACACTTGTGTTAGCTAAATGTAATGTTGTTGGACCAGCCTGGACACTTCTCCTGCTGCACTTGTGACATAAAAGTTCAGAATCTTAAATACTTTATTAATCCCCGAGGGGAAATTAAGATTTTTAGCACAATCCCCATCAAGAGCAGACAAACATTACAGGGAGACAGAACAGGATCGCTGACGGCTCTGCCAACTACCGGCGCCCCTTACAAAAGCGGTGAGAAACAGGTCAACGCTGGGGCGTGGTGAGAAAAAAATGTTTCAGTCTAAGCCAGGGCCCCTGGAGAGGGGGTCCAGACTGAGACCAAGGAAGAAGAAAAAACCATAGCACACATAAACATGTAAGAGGGAAACACAAAAGATATTAAAAATACATTAAAAGAGCAGAGCTGATGCAACCAGCCACTTCTACACACAGCCACAAAAGTAAAACAACAAAAAAACAGAAACAAAAAAATAACATATACACCGCGGTGGCCTCTGCGGTGTTCCACGCCATCGTATGCTGGGGTCGAGGGAGCATGGCCAGAGACAGGAGCAGACCCAACAAAGCAACCAAGAGAGCCGACTCCACCCTCGGCCGCCCACCAACTCTCGGCCAGTGTCCGGTTTGCATGGATGAGCGAAGTATCCGATACCTGCTCATTCAGCCAAGACACTGTGAAGCTTGTCCGTCCCGGTGCTCAGCGCTAACTCCGCAGCCCTGCCTCTTCACCCGCATCTCCTTCAGTCTCTCCAAACGGACTCTGGTGTGGCAGAGACCCAGCAGCTGGTCTCCATGCCCAAAAGGCTCCCGGGAGCCAGATCCAGAAATATATACGATTGGAGTCATTGTTGTACTTCCTTTTTAAGACTAATAAGCAAAATAATGTTATATTCGAAATCATAATAATTTAGTCTTTCACTTCTTAACTTCCTTTTATACATTCAAAATAATTTGCTACAAACCCCATCCATCCATTTCCTACCACTTTTCCCAACAAACAAAAATAATAACATGGAAGGTTTCGTTAGTGGTTTGCATGCACTGTACAGTCATTGGTTGGATCTTTTTTGTAATTATTATTGCAGGGCTCGAATTTGACCACGGCAACTGCGGCAAAAGCCGCGACCGCCCTCGTCATTTGTCGTAATGCCCTAAAAATTGACCAACATCCGCGGCAAGAACAAGAACTTGACATTTTACTTGTTAATGTAACGGTAAACGGTATAATGATAATTCGCGATAAAATTCCAGACGGTTCGAATGCAGCTGAGATAGGCTCCAGCACCATCCGCGACCCCGAAAGGGACAAGAAAAAATGGATGGATGGATAGTGATACCGTCTAATTTTTTAATTTACAGAAACCCCGTCATTTATTAATGCATTTTAGGCCCCACAAAGTCAGGCACATGCGCACTAGCGTCGTTTGGCTTGATAATCATGGCGGACTAACTACACAGACCTTGCTCCGGAGATTTCTCCGCAGAGTAAACGGAGCCAAGCGCTTGGTTTAACGTCATTTTCCCTTGCTTCCCGCCGTGCGTTTAAGAGCGCACTGCTGTGTTTAGATGGAGACAGGTGTGGACAATATTGGAGACGGACTCACTTGTCCCCACACTAAAAGTATACAGCGAAGGAGAAAAACTATTTGATGTTGCTTTTATTTACTCAATACAGCGTCCATCAGCTGCTGTGACTGAGAGTTAATGAGGTGAGGAAACATGCAGCAGGTGATGTTGTGAACATTGTCACAACTTGTTTATACATTCTTTAATTTGTTTACTGGGATGTTCACTCCTTTTATTTAACTGTAAACTGTATCAGTGTTTTTTTTCTCTTTTATTAATTTTTTAAAATTTTGTTATTAATCAAGCCAACCAAATAATACACAATAATACCATAATAATACAATTCCAATTCCAAAAGCAAACCCGACCCAGCAACATTCAGAATAGCAATCAACAGAGCAATTGAGAGGACACACAAATATGACACAAAACAATCCAAAAGTAGTCAAACAAAAATGAATAATATCAACAACAGTATCAATATTAATCAGAACTCCAAAATAGCAGTGATTAGAAATAACATCAATACTTGCTCAGTGTTTTGTCATCTGATCGAACTGAACGAAGGCTGTGAGGATTGTGTATTCGATGTGAGAGGTGTCACTCTTTATTTTTGTTGGCCAAACTGTTGTACTGAACAAAGTGTGTTTATTAGACGTCATCTTCATTAGCCAAACTGCTTTCTTTTATTTTAATATAAAAAATTAAACCCAATGTTTTTTTTTACATTACTTGTGTTTTTTTCATGTCACAAAGGTATCACTTCAAAAACATTCATGTGACACAACATTTTGTTCATGTTTTATTGTGTACAGTTAATTCCTATATGACATATTTATGCTGGTGCCCTTCTAACTTGCCTTGGTGCCCTAAAATATGAGCCCTCTTTTACGGCCACACTTGCCTTGACCTCAAAAAGTAAAAATTCGAGGCCTGTTATTGTATGTTTAAAGGCCTACTGAAATTAATTTTTTTTATTCAAACGGGGATAGCAGATCCATTCTATGTGTCATACTTGATCATTTCGCGATATTGCCATATTTTTGCTGAAAGGAATTAGTTTAGAACAACGACAATAAAGTTCGCAACTTTTGGTCTCTGATAAAAAAAAGCCTTGCCCCTACCAGAAGTAGCATGACGTAGTCAGTTGTTGACCTCCTCATATTTTCCTATTGTTTTCAACGCAGCTAGAGCGATTCGGACCGAGAAAGCGACGATTACCCCATTAATTTGAGCCAGGATGAAAGATTTGTGGATGAGGAACGTTAGAGTGACGGACTAGAATGCAGTGAAAGACATATCTTTTTTCGCTCTGACCGTAACTTAGGTACAAGCTGGCTCATTGGATTCCACACTCTCTCCTTTTTCTATTGTGGATCACGGATTTGTATTTTAAACCACCTCGGATACTATATCCTCTTGAAAATGAGAGTCGAGAACGCGAAATAGACATTCACAGTGACTTTTATCTCCACGACAATAGATCGGCGAAGCTCTTTAGCTACTGAGCTAACATGATAGCATCTGGCTCAAATGCAGATAGAAACAAAATAAATAAATCCCTGACTGGAAGGATAGACAGAAGATCAACAATACTATTAAACCATGCTGTTGCTAACGACGCTGAAGCTAACTTAGCAACTTAGCAACCGGACCTCACAGAGCTATGATAAAACATTAGCGCTCCACCTACGCCAGCCAGCCCTCATCTGCTCATCAACACCCGTGCTCATCTGCGTTCCAGCGATCGAAGGCGCGACAAAGGACTTCCCTCGATCACAGATGCGGTTGGCGGCTAGCATCGGTGTATTAGCCAGCCGCTAATACACCGATCCCACCTACAACTTTCTTCTTTGCAATCTCCATTGTTCATTAAACAAATTGCAAAAGATTCACCAACACAGATGTCCAGAATACTGTGGAATTATGAAATGAAAACAGAGCTTTTTGTATTGGCCTCAATGGGGGAGCCATACCTCTGTTCTACTGGCTACGTCACGCGCATGCGTCATATCCAAAGGAGTTTTCAACCGGAAGTTTAGCGGGAAATTTAAAATTGCACTTTATAAGTTAACCCGGCCGTATTGGCATGTGTTGCAATGTTAAGATTTCATCATTGAGATATAAACTATCAGACTGCGTGGTTGGTAGTAGTGGCTTTCAGTAGGCCTTTAAACTGCCTGTTTATCACCCTTATTTACTGTACCACAGTGATTTAAAAGTAAATAAAAGTAAACTTCTTTATACTCTGAATCTCAAACCAGTTTTCCTTACGGAAGCTTTAATACATTTATTGTTCTCGTGATAAAACCAGCTAGCATCATGTTTTTCTGTGACTGTCAGAAATAATAAATGCACCATGCAGCTCTTAATCAAATAAAAAAAAACGCAGATTGGCTCACAGATGTTTTGCAAAGCAGCCGCCGGTTGCCGCCGCCACCGCCCTCAACCAACAGCTGTCACTTCCGAATGGGAAACTGTGAAGGCATCATTAGGGTTCCAGAATGTCCCAAAACTGTGTTCGTATGGTACTATGAGTCTTGAAGGGCTGTATTATTGGCACCTTTCTGTATTTGCCCTTTGTTTCTGGTTTATTGTAGCCTTCTTGTGTCATGGACACAAGTTTTTAAATACTTGTGTGTGTGTGAGAGAGAGAGAGAGAGATGCTGTATGAAAAGCACTCTTTATTAGCAGTCCACTCACAGAATGACCCAAAACGAAGCTGATGAATATTTAACTTGATGAAGACGCAGTGTTGCGTCATCTTAACCCTTTGTTGGCGACTCTTTGAAGTATTTTAATTCAGTTTTTGACCCCAGAAAATGATCGTATTCCCTTTTTTTTTTTTAACAATAGTTTTCAGTTTTAAATTCTATTAAAATAATTTTAATAATGATATACCATAATAATAAAACTTAAAAGTCTTTAATTCTAACATTTTACTTATTACTCTTTTTCTGACAATTTGCTGAACATGGTTTCTTCCTTTTCTAGTGGGGGCATTAGTTCTCTATTTTGACTGGAGTTTAAATATGGGTTTTCTTGTGTATTGTGTATTTAAAAAAATGCACACATATGCACATACTGCAGGAAACACTGGTACAAAGATTACATTTAAAAAAATATATTTTACACGATACCAAAAATGTAAATACATTAGAGGTGCTCAACAAATTGATTCACATCTGAATCGAGATGTTAATTTCAGTTTATTTCGAACATGCATACAATACAATTACAATGTAATGCAGTGGTGTCAAACTCAAATACAGAGTGGGCCAAAATTTAAAACTGAACAAAGCCGCGGGCCAAAGTTGAACAAATTAACCTTTTAATAGGGACCCAAACAAGTTTTGCGTTGAATGTTGAACAAGCAAGGCTTATATAACTTTATAGTGACATACAAAATTGAGTTTCAAATAATAATAATAATAATTAAAAAATATCAATGGCATATTAAATAAAATTTAAATAAAAATTGAATGCCTCTTTTCTATTTGCAGCCTTCTGAGGTAAATATCAAAATACATTTCCCACAGGCTAATAATACATTTGAAAACAAAATAACAATAATGAATGAATCAAATATTCAAGCCTTGAAGTAGCAAAAGAAAGTGCATGAATAAAACGTTAATTATTGCTCAGTTTGCTACACTGATTTGCTTTAACACTGAATATGGAACAAGCAACGCTTATACAACTTAATAGTGCAAAATCAACTTTCAAAAATCAAACGAAAAAACATCAATGGTATATTAAATAAGATGTAAATAAAAAATCTCATGCCTCTTTTCTATTTGCAGCCTTCTGAGGTAAATATCAAAATTTACTTGGTGGGCGGGGGCGGGGTTGGGAGGTGGTAGCGGGGGTGTATATTGTAGCGTCCCGGAAGAGTTAGTGCTGCAAGGGGTTCTGGGTATTTGTTCTGTTGTGTTTATGTTGTCATACGGTGCAGATGTTCTCCTGAAATGTGTTTGTTATTCTTATTTGGTGTGGGTTCACAGTGTGGCGCATATTTGTAACAGTGTTAAACTTGTTTATACGTCCACCCTTAGTGTGACCTGTATGGCTGTTGACCAAATATGCCTTGCATTCACTTATGTGTGTGTAAAAGCTGCATACATTATGTGACTGGGCCGGCACGCTGTTTGTAGAGGTTGTAGAGGACGTTGAAGGCAGTGCCTTTAAGACACGTCCCCAATAATGTTGGATGGAAATCGGGAGAATGGTTTTCCGGGAGATTTTTCGGAAGGGGCACTGAAATTCGGGAGTCTCTCGGGAGTATGAGTATTAGCGGTGAATTCGGTGTTACAGCGGCACCGCCGCTGTATAATACCGGCGGGCCAGCTCTAATGTTAATTTGATGTTGCCTCAAGGGCCAAATGAAATTACACGGCGGGCCAAATTTGGCCCGCGGGCCAGAGTTTGACACCCATGATGTAATGCATCACATATTCCAGTTGTTTCATTACAGCACATCCGAAAGGGAGTAGGAAGAAGCAGAGCTTATTTAATCCTGCCCCTTTTCATATCATAGCAGTTTTATCCCATTTCTCTGTTCTCTGTTTGTAACAGAACAGTGAATCAATAAATAATAAATACATATACCATAAGTAAACAAATATTAAATACATAACCATTAACTCTCTTCTTTTTTTTTCTTTTTTTTTTTAAATGTCCAATATGTTTTTCATAATTGTTCTTATTTGTACTTTGTGAACACGTGGTTTAAACTGTCTCTTGAACTGAATCGTATTAGTGCTTTGCTTGTTTTATTTGTTTAATCAAATCCATAACTTAATTCCACATACTGATATGTTACAAGTCTTAAATGTTGTATGTGAATATAAATGTTTTATATCAGATTTTCCTCTAGGGTTATATTTCTCTTTTGTTGAGAAGATTTGTTGTACATTTTTGGCTAGCAGGTTAAGTTTGCTTTGTACATAAATGTAGCTGTTTGCAAATGGAACACGTTTTTGAATTTCAATATTATTGATTAAATAAATAAAGGGTTTTTATGTTCTGTTTCCAACATTATGTATTGTTCTAATTGATCTTTTTTGTTACATTGTTAGTGAATGAAGTGCACAATTGTAGTTGTTTCCCCATATTTCTACACAATAACTCAGATATGGTAACACTAGCAAGCAGTAGATAATATGAAGTGATTTTTGGTCCAGAGCACGTTTTGCTGTATTCGTTATTGATGTATTTCTTGCTACTTTATGTTGTATATTTTTTACATGAGATATCCAGTTAATTTGATCATTTATTAATACACCCAAAAATGTGTTTTCATTTACCCTTTCAATGTCTACTTCATCTGTTTGTATTTGTGTTTCACTTTCTCTTATATTGTTACCTAATATCATTATTTTAGTTAGTCGGTTTTTGTCAAACCATCTTTTTTATTTGTTAATTTCTACTGTTATTATTTGTATTAACTTCTGTGTGTTCTGTCCTGAACAAAACACATTTGTGTCATCCTCAAATAATACTGACTTTAAGTCCTTTGTAACTTTACATATGTCGTTTATATAAAGATTGAACGATTTTGGTCCCAGTATTGATCCCTGAGGTACGCCACAAGATATTTTCAGCTCTGTAGACGTTTGTTCTCCTATCTTCATGTATTGCTTTCTGTTGGGTAAGTAGCTTCTTACCCAGTTCAAGACAAACCCTCTCATGCCATACCGCTCTAATTTGTTTATTAATATATTGTGATTGATTGTGTCAAATGCTTTTGTTAAATTTATAAATGTTGCAGCAGCACATTTTTTGCTATTTAGTGGTGATCTTTTTCTGTTATTTCGATTAATGCCATTGCTGTTGGAATGTTGGTTTTGTATCTGTGTTGGTTGTCTGATTGTTTCATTTTTATTTATGAATTTCTCCAATCTGTTGAACAGTTTTTCTAAAAATGAGTGCTGCAGAGAGCGAATAAATTGTCGATAAACCAGGAAAAGTCACCTTCGTATGGCAGTTTTTTGGATTTTTAAAACTGACCATAGTCAGTCATAATCAGTAATAGCACACAACGTTAGCCGCACTCACACGCCTCACCAGTACACCAGCAATCAACCTGCAAAAAATAGTACTTCTCAGGTTTTTCTATGTTTACATTCTTCTACTTTACACTTTATTAAGCATTCCTTACGTAATTTTTATTTTTTTAATTTTAAAAGGTTATTGATCAATTGGTCAATGGGATTTTTTAGAATTTAGTTTTAAATTGATTGTTTTCCATGATCGTGCTGACATTTCCTTTCCTTTCTGCCTTAATCAGAGGAAGGTTACATTTGAAATTACAAACGTTTACATTTGATATATTTTTTTCCTGGTCCTTATTTTAGATAGACCATAAAAACATATCAATAATAATCTATATTGACCGATATAAAACACTTAATATCGTGAAACAGTTTCCAGCATATCGCCTCGCCCTATTCCAATTCCTGAAAGGGATTAAAATTATATACATTTATAATCCATATTTCATCAGATAGATACAGAAACAACACATGTGTCAGTGATAAAAAAAATTATGGTTTTATAATAGTTTGTATTGAATAATTGTACATTTTTCTGTAAATTTGCAGTAAATTATTACATCACATTCTAACATGGCAGACTTTCCTCTCTCTTCTGAAAGATAGTGTTTCATATATGCATGCGTACACATCTGTGCATGTATGTATGTATGTATGTATGTATGTATGTATGTATGTATGTACAGTAGAGGCCAAAAGTTTGGACAACATTCTCATTTCAATGCGTTTTCTTTATTTTCATGACTTTGCAGATTGTCACTGAAGGCATCAAAACTATGACACCTGTGAAGTGAGAACCCTGTCAGGTGAGTACCTCTTGAAGCTCATTGAGAGAATGCCAAGAGTGTGCACAACAGTAATCCGAGCAAAGGGTGGCTATTTTGAAGAAACTAGAATATAAAACATGTTTTCAGTTATTTCACCTTTTTTTGTTAAGTACATAACTCCACATGTGTTCATTCATAGTTTTGATGCCTTCAGTGACAATCTACAATGTAAATAGTCATGAAAATAAAGAAAACCCGCTGAATGAGGAGGTGTCTCCTAATGTTTGGCCTGTACTTGTATGTATGTAGATAAAGCAGTACTTAAATGTGATAATCGAAGGTTTTAAAGGCCTACTGAAAGCCACTACTACCGACCACGCCGTCTGATAGTTTATATATCAATGATGAAATCTTAACATTGCAACACATGCCAATACGGCCGGGTTAACTTATAAAGTGCAATTTTAAATTTCCCGCCACACTTCCGGTTGAAAAAGCCTTCGAAGGATGACGTATGCGCGTGACGTAGCCCGGGGAACAGAGGTATGCCTTCCCCATTGAATACAATACAAAAAAGCTCTGTTTTCATTTCATAATTCCACAGTATTCTGGACATCTGTGTTGGTGAATCTTTGCAATTTGTTTAATGAACAATGGAGGCTGCAAAGAAGAACGTTGTAGGTGGGATCTGTGTATAGCGGCTGGCTGTAGCAACACAACAAGGACTACTCACTTGGAAAGCAGACGCGCTAGCCGATGCTAGCCGCCCACCGGCCACCGCATGGATGATCGGGTGAAGTCCTTCGTTGCGCCGTCGATCGCTGGAACGCAGGTGAGCACGGGTGTTGATGAGCAGAGCAGATGAGGGCTGGCTGGCGTAGGTGGAGCGCTAATGTTTTTATCATAGCTCTGTGAGGTCCGGTTGCTAAGTTGCTAAGTCAGCCTTAGCGTCGTTAGCAACAGCATTGTTAAGCTTTGCCAGGCTGAGATCTATTAACCGTGTAGTTACATGTCCTTGGTTTAATAGTATTGTTGATCTTCTGTCTATCCTTCCAGTCAGGGATTTATTTATTTTGTTTCTATCTGCATTTGAGACAGATGCTATCACGTTAGCTCATGCTAAAGAGCTTCGTCGATGTATTGTCGTGGAGATAAAAGGCACTGTGAATGTCCATTTCGCGTTCTCGACTCTCATTTTCAAGAGGATATAGTATCCGAGGTGGTTTAAAATACAAATCTGTGATCCACAATAGAAAAAGGAGAGAGTGTGGAATCCAATGAGCCAGCTTGTACCTAAGTTACGGTCAGAGCGAAAAAAAATATGTATTTCACTGCATTCTAGTCCGTCACTCTAACGTTCCTCGTCCACGAATCTTTCATCCTCGCTCAAATTAATGGGGTAATCGTCGCTTTCTCGGTCCGAATAGCTCTAGCTGCGTTGAAAACAATAGGAAAATATGAGGGAGTGAACAACTGACAACGTCACGCTACTTCCGGTAGGGGCAAGTTTTTTTTTTATCGGAGACCAAAAGTTGCGAACTTTATCGACGTTGTTCTATACTAAATCCTTTCAGCAAAAATATGGCAATATCGCAAAATGATCAAGTATGACACATAGAATGGATCTGCTATCCCCGTTTAAATAAAAAAAAATCATTTCAGTAGGCCTTTAAAGTTTGTTTTTATGACTTTCCACTGAAATCACACTCGTCACTCATCCAAATTACAACACTTGGTGACCTTTTTATATGTAAGAGTTAGCATGCAGGTGTTCAGTTGGCTGACAGTACCTTAACAAGGTCGTTTGGGCCCCCCCTCCGCGTATTTCCCCTCAATTCCATCTGTTTCAGTGAAGATGACGCTGCATACAAAATTCAGTGCCTAATAAGCTGCTGCCATAACACCTGTATTGTGTACCTGTTGGTATTTTGGCTTCCTGACTGTGCAAAGTAGCCCCGATCAGTGCACGTTTTTAACATGATTGAGTTGAATCCCAAGCCCTCTAAGAGACAGCTGAGAAAATACCACAACAGCTGAGATTGATGCGCTCGTTCTTACTCCATCAATCTGTCCACAGCAGGAAAAAAAAATATTGGTTTCCTTTTTCACGCGTCCTTCAATTGCTCTTTTGCACAATATTGTCTTCCCGGGTGTGTGTGCTGGGACCGTACGTGAGCACGCCGCGCTTAGATGGCTTGAAATTGATTTGAATAAAGACGGCAGGAGAAAATGATGTTGTGCGTCGACATAAAACGGAGGGGGGGGAAGAGGTGGTCAAGGAGAGAGGGCAGCTGGCTCCTGCTTTGCATGCACAGAGGGGCTTCGGTGTGGGGCGAAGGAAGTTGACAGGGCGCCGCAGTGCCGCCTGCCTCCTCCTGGCTCTCAGACAACAGCTGCTCACAAAGAGGGCGAGAAGACGACGTCCTGAGGGTGCTGCGACGTCGTCTCGCTCGGTTTTTTTCTCCACCTGCCTGTCCCTTCACTCTCGTAGACACGTGTCTGAAACACATCCCTCTAGAGCAGTGTTTTTCAACCTTTTCTGAGCCAAGGCACATTTTTTTCATAAAAACAAATACGGAGGCACACCACCAGCAGAAAATGTTAAAAAATGAAACACCACCATGTTGCTGTGCCTTATTTTGAGTTTGTTCTTGTTTCCTGTGTGTAGTGCGTTAGTTCCTGTCTTGCGCTTTTATTACGGTGACTCTTCCTTTTGAGTGCTATTGCCCGCACCTGCTTTGTTTTCGCAATCAAGACTATTTAAGTTGTGCGTACGCTATCCTTCTTTGTGGGGACGTTGTTGATTGTCACGTCATGTACGGATGTGCTTTGTGGACGCCGTCTCTGCTCCACACGCTGTAAGTCTTTGCTGTCGTCCAGCATTCTGTTTTTGTTTACTTTTGTAGCCAGTTTAGTTTTACTTTTTTTTGCATAGCCATCCCTATGCTTCAGTGCCTTTTTCTAGCGGGACTTGCCTTTTGTTTCAAGTTTATTCACAATACCATATTACGATTACAACAGTAGTGAATATCCATTTAAAGGCCTACTGAAATGAATTTTTTAAATTTAAACGGGAATAGCAGATCCATTCTATGTGTCATACTTGATCATTTTGCGATATTGCCATATTTTTGCTGAAAGGATTTAGTAGAGAAAATCGACGATAAAGTTCGCAACTTTTGCTCGCTGATAAAAAAAGCCTTGCCTGTACCGGAAGTAGCGTGACGTCACAGGAGCTAGTATTCCTCACAATTTTCCTTTGTTTACAATGGAGCGAGAGAGATTTGGACCGAGAAAGCGACGATTACCCCATTAATTTGAGCGAGGATGAAAGATTCGTAGATGAGGAACGTTACAGTGAAGGACTAGAGAGGCAGTGATGGACGTATCTTTTTTCGCTCTGACCGTAACTTAGGTACAAGCTGGCTCATTGGATACCACACTCTCTCCTTTTTCTATTGTGGATCACGGATTTGTATTTTAAACCACCTCGGATACTATATCCTCTTGAAAATGAGAGTCGAGCACGCGAAATGGACATTCACAGGGACTTTTATCTCCACGACAATACATCGGTGTCACACTTAGCTACTGAGCTAACGTGATAGCATCGTTCTCAAATGAAGATAGAAACAAAATAAATAAATCCCTGACTGGAAGGATAGACAGAAGATCAACAATACTATTAAACCATGTACATGTAACTACACGGTTAAAAATTCTCAGCCTGGTAAGGCTTAACAATGCTGTTGCTAACGACGCTAAGGCTAATTTAGCAATTTAGCAACCGGACCTCACAGAACTATGATAAAAACATTAGCGCTCCACCTACGCCAGCCAGCCCTCATCTTCCCATCAACAGCCGTGCTCACCTGCGTTCCAGCGATCGACGGCGCGACGAAGGACTTCATCCGTGGGTTTGGCGGCAAGCATCGGCTAGGCGTAGTAAGTAGTCCTTGTTGTGTTGCTGTAAGTATTGTACTTAGCCGCTAATACACCGATCGATCCCACCTACAACGTTCTTCTTTGCAGCCTCCATTGTTCATTAAACAATTTGCAAAAGATTCACCAACACAGATGTCCAGAATACTGTGGAATTTTGTCGAAGAAAACAAGAGGTTTCTGTATCGGGTTCGACGGGGTCCAACCACTTCTGTGGATTCTGTGACGTCACGCGCGTAAATCATATCCAAAGGAGTTTTTCAACCGTAAGTGTGGTGGGAATTTTAAAATTGCACTTTATAAGTTAACCCGGCCGTATTGGCATGTTAAGATTTCATCATTGATATATAAACTATCAGACTGCGTGGTCGGTAGTAGTGGCTTTCAGTAGGTAAGTGAAAGGGTCCCCCAGATCAGTGTTTTTCAACCACTGTGCCGCGGCACACTAGTGTGCCGTGAGATATTGTCTGGTGTGCCGTGGGAAATTATGCAACTTCACCTAATTGGTCCAAAAAAATATTTTTTTGCAAATCAATAATTATAATAATGTGCCGTCTAGTGCAGTGTTTTTTGGTATGTAAAAAGTTAATGTAAGGCTTAAACCAAAAATGAACAAAAGGCAAGTCCCGCTAGGAAAAGGCACTGAAGCATAGGGATGGCTGTGCAAAACAAAAGTAAAACTGAACTGGCTACAAAGTAACCAAAAACAGAATGCTGGACGACAGCAAAAACTTACAGCCTGTGGAGCGGAGACGGCGTCCACAAAGTACATCCGTACATGACATGACAATCAACAGTGTCCCCACAAAGAAGGATAGCGTACGCACAACTTAAATAGTCTTGATTGCAAAAACAAAGCAGGTGTGGGGAATAGAACTCAAAGGAAGGCGTGAAGCTGCTACAGGAGAACACCAACAAAACAGGAAGGGTCACCAAATGAACAGCGCAAGACAGAGACTAAAGCACTACGCATAGGAAACAACAACAAACTCAAAAATAAGGCACGACAACCTGGTGGAGTTTCATTTTGTAACCTTTTCTGCTGGTGGTGTGCCTCCGTATTTTTTTTTATGGAAAAAATGTGCCTTGGCTCAAAAAAGGTTGAAAAACACTGCCCCGGATCATACTTGCCAACCTTGAGACCTCCGAATTCGGGAGATTGGGGGGGCGGGGTTAAGGGGGAGGAGTATATTTATAGCTAGAATTCACTGAAATTAAAGTTTTTCTTATATTTATATATATATATATATATATATATATATATATATATATATATATATATATATATATATATATATATATATATATATATATATATATATATAGTAAACAGTAATGAAAACACAATTGTTCTACTAACTGTACTGTACTTGCTGCCTACCTTTCACTATTTGAGTAGCTTTTGTTCTGCCATTTGAGTACTGGCGAGCGATCTCTGAATCCGGGAACATATCCTTCACGGATTTGTTGAAAACATCCGCAAATGAGAACAGGATGTTGCTTGCAAGGTGGCCCATAATACTGCGTTGCCGCCGACTTGTGCTTCTCTGACCGTTCATGAGTGACTATATCCATTCGGCCACCGTGTTATGAGTTATAGATAAACCTATGGATAACAGAGACATATATAATAGTCTCCTTTTCAGGTGAGAGACGACGCTAAAGGCAGTGCCTTTAAAGCACGCTCCCAATATAGTTGTCCGGCTGGAAATCGGGAGATTTTCGGGAGAATGGTTGTCCCGCAACATTTTCGGGAGAGGCACTGAAATTCGGGAGTCTCCCGGAAAATTCGGGAGGGTTTGCAAGTATGCCCCAGATAAGCTAGGGGGTCCAGAGGTCAGTATATGCATGGAATGCTGAAACATGGTGGCAGAGACAAACACGCGATATGATAAACACAAAATAGGAGCACAAAAGCAAGCATACACATACATGCATACACATACATACATAAATACATACATACATTCATTCAAGTTCATTTTTGGTTTAAGCGTTGCATACCTGTTTACCTGCAGGCTGTCTCCCGCTGTGCTCTGCATATTGGGATCACAACAAACCCTCCTCTACGCGTTCCGGCTTCTACAAAGCAATTAACTACTTTCTGCCACCTACTGATATGGAGTATTGCATGGTTACCCTGCCAAGCTCTACACAGCACAGGCTCTAGACAACGGCACATTACTATGATTATTGATTTGCAAAAAATATTTTTTGGACCAATTAGGTGAAAAACACTGCTCTAGATGCATTAAAAATCCCAAACCACATTTGCTACACTTCTACAGTATTTTCCAACTCCAAGCTCTATAAACCTGAGTGTTTATCTGGTGTATTTTGGGCTAAAATCACACTCTGAAAAGTCTTACGCTGTCTTTTCTCAACAGGATTGCAAGAAACAGAAGATGTTATCCTCCAGTGCTGACATAAGTGCAACTGAGTGGCCAGAAGTACGGTATGCAATTTGTGGGTTGTGGTCAGAATGCTTTAGAACAGTGTTTCTCACTAGTGTGCCATAAGATATAGTCTGGTGTGCAGTGGGAGATTATCTAATTTCACCTATTTGGGTTAAAAATATTTTTTGCAAACCAGTAATTATAGTCTGCAAATGATGTGTTGTTGTTGAGTGTCGGTGCTGTCTAGAGCTTGGCAGAGTAACCGTGTAATACTCTTCCATATCAGTAGTGTGGCAGCCGGTAGCTAATTGCTTTGTAGATGTCGTAAACAGCGGGAGGTAGCGTGCAGGTAAAAAGGTGTCTAATGCTTAAACCAAAAATAAACAAAAGGAGAGTGCCCTTAAGAAAAGGCATTAAAGCTTAGGGAAGGCTATGCAGAACGAAACTAAAACTGAACTGGCTACCAAGTAAACAAAAACAGAATGCTGGATGACAGCAAAGACTTACTGTGGAGCAAAGACGGCGTCCACAAAGTACATCCGAACATGACATGACAATCAACAATGTCTACACAAAGAAGGATAAAAACAACTGAAATAGTCTTGATTGCTAAAACAAAGCAGATGTGAGAAATATCGCTCAAAGGAAGACATGAAACTGCTACAGGAAAATACCAAAAAAAGAGAAAAAGCCACCAAATTAAGAGCGCAAGACAAGTACTAAAACACTACACACAGGAAAACAGCAAAAAACTCAAAAAGTCACAGCGTGATGTGACAGGTGGTGACAGTACACCTACTTTGAGACAAGAGCTATAGTGATGCATGCTTGGTTATGGTTTAAAGTCATATCCAACAATTGCGAAAACGACTTTTTACTGTCAACTGAGTTTCGTTTTTTAATGATTTCTGCCCTATGCGGGCCTCTGGATTTTTTCAATGAAAAAAATGTGCCTTGGCTCAAAAAAGGTTGAAAAACACTGCTTTAGAAGACATGCTGGCATTGTTCAGGAGAGAACACACAAAAGTTAATACAAATAACAGAAGAAATGAACAAATTAAAAAGTTGGTTTGTCAAAAACAGAATCTCAGTAAAACTAAAAATAATGCTGGTTGGTAACAGTAGAAGGGAAAGTCAAACACAAATATAAACAGACGGAGTAGACATTGAAAGGGTAAAATAAAAAACATTTGTAAGTGTAGTAGTACGTAAGTAAATTTTATTTATAAAGCGCTTTTCACAGATAAAATCACAAAGCGATGTACAAAACATAGGTGAAGTAAAACAACAATTCAATTAAAACAAAAGGGGCAACATCATACAAAGGATACAAAGTGCATTAAAAATGATAGTTAAAAAATGCATTAACAAAAAGCTTTACTAAAAAGAGAAGTTTTCAAATGTTTCTTAAAAGTTTCAACACAGTCAAGATCACAGAGGGACTGGTGCAAATTGTTCCAGAGTCTGGGAGCCATAGCCTGGAATGCCAGGTCTCCACAGGTTTTAAAACAAGTTTTTGGGATCTTTAGAAGACCCTGGCCTGAAGACCAGGGGCCGTACTTATCAAGCTTCTTAGAATTACTCCTAAGAAGTCTGCTAAGAGTTGACTTAAGAGTAAATAAATTCTTCGCTGAAAGCTGCACTTAAAAGTTAGTTATCAAGCGTCTTACTCACACTTTCAGCGAAGTGTAGGACTTAATCTTAAGTGTCACACTCAGTGCTGAATTACGACATTACTATGTGCCGTAAACGGAATTTTAAGTGACGTCATTTCTGTGTCCATAGAAATGACCAATCACGGAAGGGAATCCGTTGTCTAAGAATAAAGAAATATCTTGGAAATATTTAAGTGGACAATGGGAGTGTATATTTTGACAATAAACTACTAAATAATACAAAACAAACTAGTCCCCGCCGGCACTCACGCTACCGCTCCCTCTCTTCTCTCGCCTACACACTCACTGACGTCACTCACCTCACGGCCACACACATACGCTACTGTCAAAACATTTTCTTTCCAATTCATTAATTAGGCAACTAATTTGAAAGTGGTGTGGGTGGCTCTATATATACTAGCCCACTGCAGCCACATGCAGAAATCAACAAGGAATCGAAAAGTATTAAATCTGTGACAAAAATAATACCCGCTCTGTCTAAACGATACCGTTTGATCAGCTGCTCGTCATCAAACAAACCCAGGACATCGTTCCGCTCCCTGAACGTCCGCGCACGTCTCTCTCGCCTCAGTGCCATCCCCTGCTGGCAACTCCTAACCACTTAAGACACCTCTGAAGGTCTCTTAAATATCGTGGAGAGTAGGAGTGATTCTTAGACTTAAGAACGTTGACAAAAAGCTTTTATTCTTAAGTTTGAGAGTAGGACTACATTTCGCAAATTCTCAGGACTTAAGTGTAAAATGGCACTCTAAGAAGCTTGATAAGTACGGCCCCAGACTGCGCCCTGAGGAGTAGGGGCATAATAATAATAGATGATAAAATGAAGTGGAAACCTCATGTAAAAAATACACAACATAAAGTAAGGCAAGGCAAGGCAACTTTATTTGTATAGCGCTTTTCATACACAAGGCAGACTCAAAGTGCTTCACAGACAACAAAGTGAAATGAAAGAAAATAAAAGCAAAATTAAAATGCAGACAATAAAAATAAAAACAGTGCAGACGTTAAAAGTTAAAAGATTAAAAGATTTAGCTGAAAGCTAAGGTGAACATAAAAGTCTTCAGTCTAGTTTTAAAAGTAGTGAGAGTTGGGGAGAGTCTGACATCTTCAGGAAGTTTATTCCAGCTATGTGTTGCATAGTGACTGAATGATGATCTCCCTTGATTTGAGTTTACTCTTGGAACCGCTAACAGATTGGTCTCAGAAGATCTTAGTGATCTAGAGGGCGTATATAGTGGGAGCATATCAGTGATATACTTGGGCCCTAGACCATGTAGTGATTTATATGTGAGCAGGAGGATTTTGAAATCTATTCTCTGATGTACAGGGAGCCAATGTAAGGATTTAAGAATTGGTGTAATGTGCTCACATTTTTTTGGTCTTTGTTAGAACTCTAGCAGCAGCGTTCTGAACAAGCTGTAGCTGCCTGACAGTTTTTTTGGGAAGACCTGCAAGGAGACCATTACAATAGTCTAGCCTACTGGTAATAAAGGCATGTACAAGTTTTTCTAAGTCTTGAGCTGACATGAGCCCTCTAAGTCTTTTTACATTTTTGAGGTGATAGTAGGCCGATTTTGTTACTGATTTGATGTGACTGTCGAAATGTAAATCAGAATCTAAAATAACCCCAAGATTTCTGGCTTTATTTGAGGTTTTCAGGGACAGTGATTGAAGGTGTTGGATGACTTTAAACCTTTCTTTTTTAGCACCAAAAACAATTATCTCAGTTTTATCTTCATTTAGTTGTAGGAAATTTTGGCACATCCAGTGTTTGACTTGCTCAATGCACTGGCACAGAAGATCTATGGGGCGATAGTCATTTGGTGATAGCGCTACATAGATTTGGGTGTCATCGGCATAGCAATGATGGTCAATGTTATTATTTTGCATGATTTGTCCTAGTGGGAGCATATAGATGTTAAATAAAGTCGGCCCCAAGATTGAACCTTGGGGGACTCCACACGTTACGTTGGTTGATTCTGATACAAAGTCACCAATGGAAACAAAATAGTTCCTATCTTGTAGATATGACTTGAGTAGCAAGAAAAACGTCAATAATGAATAAAGCAAAACATGTTCTGGACCAAAAATTCTACATTTCATTTTCATTGGTGGTTTAGAACAAGACAGTAGCTGAAATTTTGTTCATTATTTCTACTCTTTATATTTTGACATTGAATGGTTGAATCATTTTGAAACATAAACAACATGACTGCAAGATATTTGTTATTTCATGCAATAAATCACAGATGGCTATTCAGAGAAAGGAAGTTAGCTAATAGAATAAACATTGTTTGCACGCTTTATGTTTTTTTTTTGCATTTGGAGCAGTTGGAAGTGGAGAGGGAGTCGTTAAAACAGAACTAGCTATTTATTGATTAGCAATTGCCGAATCATGTAACATTAGCTTAATGCTAAAAAGCCAGGTTACTATCACATTCTGTAACAGACAAAGAATTTCATGTAGGCTAACGTTACCTACCTGCTACCTCTGTCTTTTTCTCGTTTCTCCTCCTCTTCTTTTCTTTTTTTTCTTCCCTGGGCACCTGACAGTTTTGGCCGTTTTGACATTTGTGGTGAGAGTCATGATACGGGAAGGGAGGGGGCGCACCGTGCGGGGGGGATGGCGTAATGTTGTAACAAATAATATTTCTATTAAATAGGCTTTACTTTGCATTTTAATTAACGTGGGATTATTTTTTGCATTTAGAAATAATAGTACCAACTTTTTTTTTTTTCTCCAACATTTGTGGCACTGGCGTGGCGCCCCCTGATGGACGGCGCCCTTAGCATTTGCCTATACGGCCTATGCCACGGGCCGGCTCTGTTCCTGCGGACGTTATCTCCTTCTGTTGTTGACTATTCATACGGTGTTAATCTGGAAATGGAAGACGTCAGGCTCATTTGGGTCAGTGCTGGTTGCTTCGGCATTTTGTCGGGTGTGGCACCGGCCGTAGATGTTGACATGCGGAGTTTCAAGCGCTCCTTATTCTCTACCGCAGTGTTTTTCAACCACTGTGCACGTGAGATATTGTCTGGTGTGCCGTGGGAGATGATGCATTCACTTGTGTGTGTGAAAAGCCGTAGATATTATGTGATTGGGCCGGCACGCGAAGGCAGTGCCTTCAAGGTTTATTGGCGCTCTGTACTTCTTCCTACGTCCGTGAGTGCGGCGTTTTAAAAAGTCATACATTTTGCTTTTTGAAACCGATACCGATCATTTTGAAACCGATACCGATCATTTCCGATATTGCATTTTAAAGCATTTATCGGCCGATAATATCGGCAGTCCGATATTATTGGTAGGGTTGGGTATCGTTTGAATTCGAACGATTCCGATTCCGATTCTTTGTTTCGATTCCGATTCCTGCCGATTCTCGATTCCGATTCTTTTAAGAGGCAGGGTCAAAAAAAAGTTTAGGATATTTTAAATGAGCTAGCTAACCTACAGTCTTTCTGAATGAAATAGTCTGACATTCTCCATCAATTTTAATTCTATTAACTTTTTATGAACTTTACTATAAATTCCTCACAGGGCTGTTTTCAACTAGAATATAAATATCAAATCTATGAACTTGAATATAAATATTATAAATTATTAGGGATGTCCGATAATGGCTTTTTGCCGATATCCGATATTCCGATATTGTCCAACTCTTTAATTACCGATACCGATATCAACCGATACCAATATCAACCGATATATACAGTCGTGGAATTAACACATTATTATGTCTAATTTGGACAACCAGGTATGGTGAAGATAAGGTACTTTAAAAAAAAAATTATAAAATAAAATAAGATAAATAAATTAAAAACATTTTCTTGAATAAAAAAGAAAGTAAAACAATATAAAAACAGTTACATAGAAACTAGTAATTAATGAAAATGAGTAACATTAACTGTTAAAGGTTAGTACTATTAGTGGACCAGCAGCACGCACAATCATGTGTGCTTACGGACTGTATCCCTGCAGACTGTATTGATATATATTGATATATAATGTAGGAACCAGAATATTAATAACAGAAAGAAACAACCCTTTTGTGTGAATGAGGAGGGAGGTTTTTTGGGTTGGTGCATTAATTGTAAGTGTATCTTGTGTTTTTTATGTTGATTTAATTAAAAAAACAAAAACCAAAAAAAAACCAAAAAAAAAACGATACCGATAATAAAAAAAACGATACCGATAATTTCCGATATTACATTTTAACGCATTTATCGGCCGATAATATCGGCAGGCCGATATTATCGGACATCCCTATAAATTATGAATACATTTTCCCAGGGGTACACTTTCCTCAAGAGAGCTTTATTTTTGAAAACCTCATGAAAACACATTTACACATAAGTGTATGATGCTGCAGGAAACCTCATGAAAACACATTTACACATAAGTGTATGATGCTGCAGGAAACCTCATGAAAACACATTTACACACACAAGTGTATGATGCTGCAGGTACTTAAAAATGTTACCGTGCTCCCACTGATGGGCTAACCTGGTGCAGAAAAGCAAAGAAACAATAAGAAACAACTTGCAAAACCCAGTCCAGATTAGCAGCAGGTACAGTATAAAATCAGAGACAGTTTTTGTTTAGGAAAATGACCATATCCGCCTTCTCAGGCAGGATGCGTGAACGTTCTGGACAGATAGTGTCTCCTGCTGTGGAAAATACACGTTCGCTGGGTGTGGAAGAAGCTTGAATGCATAAATAGGAGAAAGCGAGATATGACAGCAAAGGATAAGTCTTTTGTTGGTTCCACCGGACCACCACCATGCAGCAGGGTCGTCAGACATAAGTATCGGTGGAACGTCCTGGTACATCTGCAGCTCTCTCTCCACTCGTTTCTTGATGGACATGGAGCTCTGTTATTTCGCGGTTATTTCATTTTTTTTTGTAAAGTAAAGCCACACTTTCGACCGCCGACGCCCGCTATCCATGCTTGAGCTTGACTGACTCGCTCGGCTATGCTAACACTGCCGGCGGTGGGCGCTTCTTCGTTGGTGTCCGGGGCTTCTTCTTCCGGTTTGGCGGACATATTTTTTTCCGATCGGCGGACTGGTATCGAAAATAGGAATCGAAATTTAAACTTTTGAACGATTCCGGGAGAATCGGAAAGTTAGTCCCGGTTCCAATCGATACTCGATACTCGATACCCAACCCTAATTATCGGACATCCCTACTTTTAGGTGTTAATTTCGGTATCCGTCCTGACTCAGATGTTCCCCATCCTCACCAAAACATAAACTATATTGAGAACTTTTGGCCTTTCTTAAAGGGGAAAGTTACTCTTACCTTGGAAGTAGACACGGCCTGCAAGACTGTTGTACAAAACATCAAGAAAGTCTAGTTTCTTAATTTTGGAACAACTTGTCATGCTGGTTGGAAAAAAAAAAAAAAAAAAAAGTGTGCCTGTACCTAATAAAATGGCCCGCGTGCGTAACGACACCTCAAGAGGGTTCCAGCCGTCATTAAGAATATGGTGGCTGTCTGCGCTCAGAGAAAACACTCATAAATCAAATTGTAGCTTCAAGATGGCGGGGCGAGTGAGTGCTCATAAGGAAAAAGAATCACTGATTTGATGCTAATAAAACGCTTCTTCTGCCACCATTCTCGACGCTAACAGACAGTTGAGCCTTTGTGCATTTATTTATTATAAGTAATGCACGTTGTTCTGTCACTGTGACTCGTGTGACAGTGACGCCTTTTTAAGTAGCAGTGTGGCTTTTGTTTGATGTGACACTTTTTTTTTTTTTTTTCAAGCATTACCCCCCTCCCTTTTGTGTCTGCATCCTTGCTCCACATACATTTCTCTTCCCTCCTGAAACATTTAATAGCCTGCTAATTAAGCCAAGTCTGTGTGTTATATATTTATGTCGGGTCATCCTGTGTTTACAAGCCTGAGTGAGTGGAAGTATTAATGTTAGTTGCAGTGGTGCGGCTGATGATGTTAATAGCCCTCATCATTTTGGAGGTGACCCTTTTCTCAAATAAAATCAACAGGAAGTGAAAAAGTCATCATTTTACTGGACACCTATATTAAGTTAGTACCTTGGTTTTTTTTTTTAGTGTGATTTGTCGTCCAAGACGACATTTGAGGTTCTGCACCAAGGTGGTGGAAACCACGATGTACACTGCAAAAAGTCAGTGTTCAAAAACAAAAACAAAAAATACAAAAATTAGGGGTATTTTACTTGAACGCCTGCAGCTCGTGCAGAACTCTGCTGCTCGTCTGCTAACACAGACCCGCAGACGTGAGCACATCACCCCTATATTAGCGTCCCTTCACTGGCTCCCTGTGCGTTACAGAATCAATTTTAAACTCCTTTTATTTGTTTTTAAATGTCTAAACAACCTCGCGCCAACATATCTCTCCGACCTCCTTCAGCCTTACTGCCTCACCCGATCCCTAAGATCAGCCGATCAGCTGCCACTGACGGTCCCGGACACAAGGCTGAAGCTTAGAGGTGACAGAGCTTTCGCTGCTGCTGCTCCCAAGCTCTGGAACGACCTACCTCTGAGTGTTAGACAAGCCTCCTCTCTTCCTGTTTTTAAATCTTTCTTAAAAACATACTTTTATTCCATGGCTTTTAACACTGAGTGATATCCATCCTGCAATGGCGCCCCATAATACACCTGCTGTGAACCTGTTTTTATGTTTTTATATTTTATTAATTTATTTTTTATCGTGTTCTGTTTGTGTTGTGTTGTGTTTGCTCGGTTCTCGTATTATTTTAACCTGCCCATTGTACAGCACTTTGGCTACCCCTGTGGTAAATTTTAAATGTGCTTTATAAATAAAGTTGATTTGATTTGATTTGAACTAAGCAAAATTATCTGCCAACAGAACAAGAAAATTTGGCTTGTCAAGACTTTCCAAACCAAGTAAAATTAGCTAACCTCAATGAACCCAAAAATACCTTAAAATAAGAATATTCTCACTAATAACAAGTGCACTTTTCTTGGTAGAAAAAAAAAAAGACCTTTTTGCTCAATATGTTGAAAAATATTCTTAAATGAAGTAAATGCTAGTGCCATTATCTTGACATAATGATATGCGCTCGGCATTACATTTCTTGAAACCAGCAAACTTACACTAAAAACTAATTTATTGTTCTTAATGGAAAGGCAACCGCTTGTTACTCTCGGGTTCTCCTAGCCGCTCAGGGAAATCATATAGTCTAAAAATGCATTTTTCCATCGATAACATGACAGCATTGCGCCAAGTGCGTGCTCTTTCAGTCAATTAGTGCGCATATATACAGCCTGGCCCCCGGCCAAAACATTTTTAATTGTAATTTTGAGGAATTTATCTGAATGTGCATGACCTATTTCTGTTCAAAATTGTATGAAAATGTCACATGTTAAATGTTTAAATATTAACGGTCAGTTTACTGTACTGTGCCAACTGTACTACTATATGAGTACGTATTTTCTATTCTTTCATTGAAAATAAAACAGCAAAGTCCATTTGGCTGTCATCCGTTTTAATTGTGAGACACATTTGTGTCACAATCATGATTGTTTTTTTCATGCTTGAAATAAGAAATTATTACTTTTAAAAAAGTAGTTTTATACTTGTGAGTGTTGATGACACAGCTTTGCAACAGTTGATATTCTTGTTTCAAGCATGTTTTACTCAATATAAGCTGTAATATCTTACTGAGATCATTTAGGACCAAAATCCTTAAAACAAATAAAACACTCTAACATAAAATCTGCTTAGTGAGAAGAATTATCTTATTAGACAGAAAATAAGCAAATATCACCCTTATTTGAGATATTTCATCTTAGGTTTCAGTTTTTGCAGTGTACCACAAACAAATTACAGCCCGATGTGCACCGTGTGGTTCCTTAAGTGGGACCTCTGGGGTCTGTCCTGTGGAGTCGTCCTGGTTCGTCATGCTTGAGGAGAACTCCAAACACCGGCCCAGAGCCCCGCAGCGAGCTCCTTGTAATGCAAATGTGTCCCAGTTCGCATTATAGCTTGTTTTCTACTCTACTTAAACCGAGACATAGCCATACTGTAGTTTGTACTATCTACTTTCTTTCTAAACATAAATGCCTTGTCAAACGTAAAGGCCCACCAATTATTCTGAATTGACATTTTAAGGATATTTTAACTGTAGTATATGTCCCAAGTGAACGTCCTAGAACCTCTCTTCTGGGGCTCTGCCAACTATCTGTCTTAGATACAGATGTGGGAGCTGTAAACGTTTTTCGTTCAGCGTAAGGGCATCCTCGCACAGGCCTGGGCAATTATATTAACTCATGGTCCAAATTTAGAGAAAAAAATGTGTCTGGGGGCCGGTATATCTGATTTTTAGGAGCACTAATACAAAACCTCACAATCCTTCCTCATTGAATGCTAAAACATTATGACAGACCGCCTTAAAAAATGGAATGGAATTTTACATTTTTTTACTGAATGAGACACCCAGATTGTACATGAACATAAAGAATGTGGGAGGTAGCTAGTGGGAATCCTCCACATTGAAAAACTGAGATATGAGCTTTCTGGTAACTTGCATACATTTCATGATGTGTGGAGACCTATCTTGGAATACCTGAAACTGGAGTCAACCCCCCTTAAAGGCCTACTGAAATGAATTTTTTTTATTTAAACGGGGATAGCAGATCCATTCTATGTGTCATACTTGATCATTTCGCGATATTGCCATATTTTTGCTGGAAGGATTTAGTATAGAACAACGACGATAAAGTTCACAACTTTTGGTCTCTAAAAAAAAAAGACCTTGCACCTACCGGAAGTAGCGTGACGACACCGGAGGAAAGGCTCCTCACATTTTCCCATTGTTTACAATGCAGGAAGAGAGATTCGGACCGAGAAAGCGACGATTACCCCATTAATTTGAGCGAGGATGAAAGATTCGTGGATGAGGAACGTGAGAGTGAAGGACTAGCGTGTAGTGCAGGACGTATCTTTTTTTCGCTCTGACCATAACTTAGGTACAAGGGCTCATTGGATTCCACACATTCTCCTTTTTCTATTGTGGATCACGGATTTGTATTTTAAACCACCTTGGATACTATATCCTCTTGAAAATGAGAGTCGAGAACGCGAAATGGACATTCACAGTGACTTTTATCTCCACGACAATACATCGGCGAAACACTTTAGCTACGGCGCTAACGTGATAGCATCGGGCTCAAATGCAGATAGAAACAAAATAAATAAACCCCTGACTGGCAGGATAGACAGAAGATCAACAATACTATTAAACCATGGACATGTAACTACACGGTTAATGCTTTCCAGCCTGTCGAAGCTTAACAATGCTGTTGCTAACGATGCCATTGAAGCTAACTTAGCAACGGGACCTCACAGAGCTATGCTAAAAACATTAGCTCTCCACCTATGCCAGCCAGCCCTCATCTGCTCATCAACACCCGTGCTCACCTGCGTTCCAGCGATCGACGGAGCGATAAAGGACTTCACCCGATCACCAATGCGGTCGGCGGCCCGGAGACGGAGGAAGTCAAGGTGAGGTCGGCGGCTAGCGCGTCTGCTATCCATCTCAAAGTCCTCCTGGTTGTGTTGCTGTAGTCCGCCGCTCATACACCGATCACACCTACAGCTTTCTTCTTTGCAGTCTCCATTGTTCATTAAACATATTGCAAAAGATTCACCAACACAGATGTCCAGAATACTGTGGAATTTTGGGATGAAAACAGATCTTTTTTGTATTGGATCCAATGGGGTCCGAATACTTCCGTTCTCTCCGTGACGTCACGCGCATACGTCATCATATCTAGACGTTTTCAACCGGAAGTGTCGCGGGAAATTAAAAATTGCACTTTATAAGTTAACCCGGCCGTATTGGCATGTGTTGCAATGTTAAGATTTCATCATTGATATATAAACTATCAGACTGCGTGGTCGGTAGTGGTGGGTTTCAGTAGGCCTTTAATAGTCCGGCCCACGTGTGCACAGATTTTCCTCCATGCGGACCCTGAGCTAAAATTACTTTGACACCCCTAATTTAGAGTTACTGCATGTGTAAAAAAGTTGATTAAGTGCACCATAGCCCTTACTTGGAGACCCAGACAATTTGTCGGAGACAGGTGTGATTAAGACCGCTCATTATCATTAAAGCTACATAAACGCAAAACCAATAGCTCTTACTTAAAGCTCTTTAAAATGTCAAAATTCCAGCATCAAATTAAGATTTTGGACAGCACACCTCCAACGCTGGATTGCGAGACTTATTTGAAATGTGTGAAAAACTAAATAATATGGAATCGTTAATATTTTAGTATGAAGGACTTTGGTGTCATGATTCTATAGCAGTTATGAGCCAGCTCCTCATACAAAACCAAGACAATAAACCGCAAATGTGTTTTCTGGCAGTGAATCTTCAGCTCGTCTTTAGGATGGAATCACCGTTTTATTGGAAGCATTCTTCCTGCCTGCTGCTGAAGGGCGTGTGTGCCTTGTGGGCTGAGTGACTGGCTCAAAGCAGGGAGTGGGAATGTTGAATGCGTCACGCGGCATCATCGAAATATCAAGTAGAAATATTTCCGCCGATATAAATGAAATGCAAAGGTCACTCTATATTTAATAGCCGTTTAGGGTTTAGGCTGTTAATAATACTATTCTTAATACGACACACTGAGATGCCATTATAAACTCTACAACCAGGCCCGGCCCTAACCAATCTGGCACCCTAGGCAAGATTTTAGGTGGTGCCCCCCCACATCGGCAGTGAAGTGTATATACTCACAAGAAACCGAATAGCTTTGTCTTTGACCTTTTTTTTTACTTAAAGAAAGCAAATTAACAATCAGAATAGTTAACAAGATAAAAAAAAATATGGATAAATAAATGAATGCAAAAAATAAAAAATTAATATATGAAATACAATATTTTTTACATACATAAACACAAAATAAAACGTGTCAACAAGTTGCATAACATAAATTAAAAATACAATATGAATAAGGCACTGCACAAAACAAGATATCAAACCAGTATGACTTTAACAACTATATTACAAAAAAAGGGGATCCTACAGAGTTCTCTATTTGTGCTTTTTAATATTGCATTAACTAGAATGACTTACAAATTACTGTACACCAGGGAGTACTGTAATTACCTAACGTTACATTGTTATTTTCCATAACAATTTAGCCCCCTCCACAATATTAACCCGACGTTAAAACAGAACCAGCTATTTATTGATTAGCAATTGCCGAATCATGTAACATTAGCTTAATGCTAAAAAGCCAGGTTACTATCACATTCTGTAACAGACAAATAATTTCATGTAGGCTAACGTTACCTACCTGCTACCTCTGTCTTTTTCTCGTTTCTCCTCCTCTTCTTTTCTATTTTTTCTTCCCTGGGCACCTGACAGTTTTGGCCGTTTTGACATCTTGTGTTGATTTTTTTATGTGGTGACGTCCAAAAAGAGTCATGATACGGGAAGGGGGGGGGGGGGGGGGGGGGCGCACCGTGCCCGGGGAGGGGCATCGTAATGTTGTAACAAATAATATTTCTATTAAATAGGCTTTACTTTGCATTTTAATTAACGTGTGATTATTTTATGTATTTAGAAATAATAGTACCAAATTTTTTTTTTCTTTTTTTTTTTCCTCCAACATTTGTGGCACTGGCGTGGCGCCCCATGATGGATGGCGCCCTTAGCATTTGCCTATATGGCCTATGCCACGGGCCGGCCCTGTCTACAACCTTAACCATGTATAAAATGCAAAAAATGTGTTCGTCATGGCTTTTTTCATTTGTATGGGCAAAGACTCTCCCATCTTTTATGTAAATAATTCACTCTTTGCACTGTGCGCATATATTTTGAACAGGAACTGCTGTTCCAACCCTGAGAGTGAGTCAACCGGTCGACGTGGGGCGTCACAAAGGTGATTCATTCATCCCGCTCGAGAATATTAGATGATTGCCTGGACGACAAGAAACCCTGATTAGGAATTGCTAACATTCACTGTGGGTTACGGTACGTCAGCATAGATACTGTTACACTGTTATTGGTATTATTTGGGTGCGGAAAATGTGACGAGTCCTCCAATCTGTGGAGGAGAATAACAGCAGACCTGCACACAATCCAATCCCATTGTGCGTTCCCCAAGAGTGTGATAGCTTCCCTTTGACCTCAGAAAGTAAACACTGCAAGCACGTAAGCCCGTGTAGCAATGCATCGTGGCGAGACAAGGACAACGGACATTTATTTGCATTTCGCGGTGTGTGACCAGAAAAAAAATGAAGCTTTTTGTTAATCAACATGGTGTGATAAGCGTTGCCATTTAGAACAAACCAAGAGGATGTGGCCTGAAGCGATTGAGGAAAATATGCTTGGTGCAGTTATTGTCTGCTACCATCAGAGGCGCTGTTGATTCAGTCTCAATTACCGTATTTTCTGGACCATAGGGCACACCGCATTATAAGGCGCACTATTTGCGATCCTTTTTCATATATAAGGCGCACCGTATTATATGGCGCATTAAAGGCCTACTGAAAGCCACTACTACCAACCACGCAGTCTGATAGTTTATATATCAATGATGAAATCTTAACATTGCAACACATGCCAATACGGCCGGGTTAACTTATAAAGTGCAATTTTAAATCTCCCGCTAAACTTCCGGTTGAAAACGTCTTTGGATGATGACGTATGCGCGTGACGTAACCAGTGAAACAGAAGTATCTGTACCCCATTGAATACAATACAAAATAGCTCTGTTTTCATCTCATAATTCCACAGTATTCTGGACATCTGTGTTGGTGAATCTTTTGCAATTTGTTTAATGAACAGTGAAGACTGCAAAGAAGAAAGTTGTAGGTGGGATCGGTGTATTAGCGGCAGACTACAGCAACACAACCGGGAAGACTTTGACACGGATAGCAGACGCGTTAGCCGACGCTAGCCACCGACCGCACGGATGATCGTGGTGAAGTCCTTCGTCCTTCCGTCGATCGCTGGATCGCAGGTGAGCACGGGTGTTGATGAGCAGATGAGACCTGGCTGGCGTAGGTGGAGCGCTAATGTTTTTATCATAGCTCTGTGAGGTCCCGTTGCTAAGTTAGCTTCAATGGCGTCGTTAGCAACAGCATTTTTAAGCTTCGCCAAGCTGGAAAGCATTAACCGTGTATTTACATGTTCATGGTTTAATAGTATTGTTGATTTCCTGTCTATCCTTCCAGTCAGGGGTTTATGTATTTTGTTTCTATCTAAATTTGAGCCCGATGCTATCACGTTAGCTCCGTAGCTAAGTTAGCTTCAATGGCGTCGTTAGCAACAGCATTTTTAAGCTTCGCCAAGCTGGAAATTATTAACCGTGTATTTACATGTCCACGGTTTAATAGTATTGTTGATCTTCTGTCTATCCTTCCAGTCAGTGGTTTATTTATTTTGTTTCTATCTGCATTTGAGCCCGATGCTATCACGTTAGCTCAGTAGCTAAAGAGCTTCGTCGATGTATTGTCGTGGAGATAAAAGTCACTGTGAATGTCCATTTCGCGTTCTCGACTCTCATTTTCAAGAGGCTATAGTATCCGAGGTGGTTTAAAATACAAATCTGTGATCCACAATAGAAAAAGGAGAGAGTGTGGAATCCAATGAACCCTTGTACCTAAGTTACGGTCAGAGCGAAAAAAGATATGTCTTGCACTGCATTCTAGTCCTTCACTCTAACGTTGCTCATCCACAAATCTTTCATCCTCGCTCAAATTAATGGGGTAATCGTCGCTTTCTCGGTCCGAATCTCTCTCGCCACTGGTGTAAACAATAGGAAAATATGAGCAGTCCTTCCTCTGGTGTCGTCACGCTACTTCCAGTAGGGGCAAGGCTTTTTTTTTATCAGAGACCAAAAGTTGCGAACTTTATCGTCGTTGTTCTATACTAAATCCTTTCAGCAAAAATATGGCAATATCGCGAAATGATCAAGTATGACACAGAATGGATCTGCTATCCCGGTTTAAATTAAAAAAAATTAATTTCAGTAGGCCTTAAGTCGTTATTATTTTCTTCTAAATGTAAAACACTTCCTTGTGGTCTACATAACATGTAATGGTGGTTCTTTGGTCAAAATGTTGCATAGATGATGTTTTACAGATCATCTTCAAGTCGCTTTCTGACAGTCGCTTCAGGATGCGCTGTTTTGTGGGCGGTCTTATTTACGTGGCTCACCTTTGACAGCGTCTTCTCCCCGTCATCTTTGTTGTAGCGGTGTAGCGTGCAAGGACGGGAGTGGAAGCTGGGATAGGCTCCAGCCCCCCGTGACTCCAAAAGGGACAAGCGGTAGAACATGGATGGATGGATATTACCAAACATCTTTGACAATCAAAGCATGATCATGACAATTCAAATTTTGTGTTAATTGATGCATGATACTGGTATCTAAACACGGTGTAGCTCCTCCTCTGAATGCAAGTGCTCCTAAAGCAGGAATACAAATCCTGTATTTCTACAAAATATAAAATCTGGAAAGACACCAACACACAGCAGGCAATTTTTTTTTAATTGTCTAAATGGTGTTTGTCCTTTTTGTGAGGATCTGTGTAAAAAGCATAATGTTTAAAAGACATGTTCAATAAAGCAATTTAATTGTCCGTTCATGGGGTTAACACTTGAAATGTATCTGTCTAGGGTACACTTATTAATGATGAAAAATGATATCCATCTGCGATTAATTTTGAATTAACTGTGAACAAAATGCGATTAATCGGGATTAAATATTTTAATAATTTGACAGCTATATACCTTATTTTCCGGACCATAGGGCGCACCGGATTATAAGGCGCACCCCCGATGAATGGTCTATTTTAAATCTTTTTTCATATATAAGGCACACCGGATTATAGGGCGCATTAAAGGAGTCATATTATTATAATTTTTTTTTCTAAAAAAAGACTTCCTTGTGGTCTACATAACATGTAATGGTGTAATGCGCCATTTTGTGAGCGGTCTTATTTACGTGGCTCACCTTCGACAGCGTCTTCTCCCCGTCATCATTGTTGTAATGGTGTAGCGTGCAAGGACGGGAGTGGAAGAAGTGTCAAAAGATGGCGCTAACTGTTTTAATGACATTCGGACTTTACTTCAATCAATAACGGAGCAGCATCTCCTCATCCGTGGCTCACTAGTGCAACAACAAGGCCGGAAATGTGTCCCGTGAAAAACCGTCCGACCGGAACTCTCTAATAACTAAATTCCTTGGGTGAATAATGTAAACTCACTACACCGGTATGTTTTAGCGCTTTCATGGTGAGTTTACTGGCAAATATAAGTAAGAACTTTACGCTACTTTATATTAGAAATGGCAACAGCGGAGGATGAATGTCACATAACAAGAAAATAGAGAAAAAGAAAAAACTTATCGACTACGGCGTCGGACGCGCGCACATTTTCAGGACTTATGCAGATCCCAAATACAGATCACCAGGTACCAGAAGGTAAGAAAAGTTGCTTTTGCATAATATTGCGAAACAAAATGCCAGATAATGTCTTACCTTATACACACACTATAATAATACTCCTATGTTGAAGCACAGTACAATCCATCAAGCGGTGCGGCTTCATAGCTTACCAAAGTCGTGCTAAAAAATTTGGTAGATTTTTGACAACCGTGTGTAATGTTCTATATTTTCAATGGAACACATCCAATGTTGGTGTTGTTTACTTGAGTCATATTGCAGTCTACACATATCTCTTATGTGTGACTGCCATCTACTGGTCACACTTATCATTTCACCATGTACCAAATAAAATAGCTTCGCAATTGGCAAGCACAACCAGAATTATTCCGCACGTTTGGCGCACCGGGTAATAAGGCGCACTGTCGCACACTCTTGGCATTCTCTAAATGAGCTTCAAGCACACCTGTCAAGTGAAAACCATTTCAGGTGACTCCCTCTTGAAGCTCATTGAGAGAATGCCAAGAGTGTGCAAAAAAGGTAATCAGCACAAAGGGTGGCTATTTTGAAGAAACTGGTATACAAAACATGTTTCAATTATTTCACCTTTTTTTGTTAAGTACATAACTCCACATGTGTTCATTCATAGTTTTGATGCCTTCAGTGACAATCTACAATGTAAATAGTCATGAAAATAAAGAAAACGCATTGAATGAGGAGAAGGTGTGTCCAAACTTCTGGCCTGTATTGTAAATATTTAACAAGTGTGAAATACAACGTGGTTGTATTTGACCACACATTTGTATTTGGCTTTTTAAAAATATACTACATATAGTGTAATTATAACCACAGTGTTTTTTTTGTTTTTTTTACCAGAACCGCAAGGAGGTGACAAATTTAGTTCTCTTTGACCACATGATCATTAATTAACCAGCATAATAGATCAGTGTTTTTCAACCAATGTGCCGTGAGATATAGTCTGGTGTGCCGTGGGAGATTATCTAGTTTCACCTATTTGGGTTAAAAATATTTTTTGCAAACCAGTAATTATAGTCTGCAAATGATGTGTTGTTGTTGAGTGTCGGTGCTGTCTAGAGCTCGGCAGAGTAACCGTGTAATACTCTTCCATACCAGTAGGTGGCAGCAGGTAGCTAATTGCTTTGTAGATGTCGGAAACGGCGGGAGGCAGTGTGTAGGTAAAAAGGTGTCTAATGGTTAAACCAAAAATAAACAAAAGGTGAGTGCCCCTAAGAAAAGGCATTGAGGCTTAGGGAAGGCTATGCAGAACGAAACTAAAACTGAACTGGCTACAAAGTAAACAAAAACAGAATGTGACGATCTGTCACTTCATTTCTGTTTGTTTCCTTGTTTTTGTATTCACTTCCCATCAGTGCTCTTATTTTGTTCCATTTCCTGTTTGTCCCTGAGCACTGTTTGATCACTCACCTGCCGTTGATTGGCAGGCGGTCCACACCTGCTGCCAATTAGCGTGTCCTATTTATGCCTTGTCTCGAGCACTCCTCAGCGCTCGAAGATCATGTGAGGAACTCTCTCGGCTGCAGTTTTTGAGACCCCAAGATGCAGGAACCAGCAGACGATGAACAGGTAAGATGATCTTTATTATCATCAACAGAAATGAAGCAGTCTCGCACATAAACGTTCCACAACATAAAGCAATCTTGGAGCACTGAGGAGTGCTCGAGACGAGGCATAAATAGGACACGCAGGTGTGGACCGCCTGCCAATCAATGGCAGGTGAGTGATCAAACAGTGCTCAGGGACAAACAGGAAATGGAACAAAATAAGAGCACTGATGTAAATACAAAAACAAGGAAATAAACAGAAATTAAGTGACAGATCGTCACACAGAATGCTGGACGACAGCAAAGACTTACTGTGGAGCAAAGACGGCGTTCACAATGTACATCCGAACATGACATGGCAATCAACTATGTCCCCACAAAGAAGGATAAAAACAACGGAAATATTCTTAATTGCTAAAACAAAGCAGATGCGAAAATATCGCGCAAAGGAAGACATGAAGCTGCTACAGGAAAATACCAAAAAAAGAGAAAAAGCCACCAAAATAGGAGCGCAAGACAAGAACTAAAACACTACACACAGGAAAACAGCAAAAAACTCAAAGTCACGGCAGGTCGTTACAGTACACCTACTTTGAGACAAGAGCTATAGTGATGCATGCTTGGTTATGGTTTAAAGTCACATCCAACAATTGCGACGACGACTTTTTACTGTCAACTGAGTTTCGTTTTTTAATGATTTCAACTGGTGGTGTGCCTCCGGATTTTTTCAATGCAAAAAATGTGCCTTGGCTCAAAAAAGGTTGAAAAACACCGTATTCGACAACACAGGAACAGCCAGCGAGCCAATGTTGCGGGGAGGACAAAACTGCTCAGCCAGCCTAGTTACAACCAGGGGCGTCACTAGCTTTTAAGGACAGGGGGGCTTAGCCCCCAGGAGATGCACAGGATGCGAGCGAACGTAGCGCACGAGCACAAAACTTCACAAACGGCTAACAAAGACTTAGAAATTATTCTTTGTTATTATTATTATTTCAGTCGGTTTAGTTTCAATCTGTGTTCAGTACAACAACAAACATGGGTTTGCACAGTGACATTTTGTTTACAGCATCAACAAGAAACAATGACTTGCATGATCCTTCAAGATACACTGAAACACATTAGCCTCTATGTTATTCATTCACAACATAGAGGCTAATGCCACAACTTTCGCTCACAATACAATAATTGTTTGTTCCCAAATATTTTGAAGTTGCACAGATTAGATTTTG
Source organism: Entelurus aequoreus (assembly GCF_033978785.1). Lineage (NCBI taxonomy): Eukaryota > Metazoa > Chordata > Actinopteri > Syngnathiformes > Syngnathidae > Entelurus > Entelurus aequoreus. Next base: position 925,402 of record NC_084751.1, read on the forward strand.
GGCACATATGTGACTAAAATGGTTGTAAATTCAAGCCCTGGAAATATTACTTAACTACTTCAATTAAAGTAATATCTGGATCGGGATAATTTGGCTTGTATATAATATATGTGTGTATATATATATATATATATATATATATATATATATATATATATATATATATATATATATATATATATATATATATATATATATATATATATATATATATATATATATATATATACGGTATAAATATTATGGCAAGCCGTTAAGGAAATTAAATATATATGGAAGTATGAATAGAAATGAGAAACTTTTATATATACTGTAAATAAGAAAGACTTAGTCTGCTGATCTGAAAAAGAGCCAAAGCTGTCAAAGAGCTGAGGGACCATCTTCAAAGTGCAATGCTGAAACAAATAATGCAAACAATAAAATGTAACTTCCAGGGCTTGAGATTAACGTAGTCCTGTCGTCCCGGGGACGGTAAAAAAAATGCACGGAACGAAATTAAATGCTCCCCGGGATGATGGCTTTTAACCATTTTTTTCCTTTTTCTTTTTATGTATTTATTCATTTTACATTTTATATTAAATGTCTTGGTTTTTCCACCCTCTGAAAATCCTATGAAATGTTTAACAAGCCATCCTATAATAATACAACAGCTATTAATGTAACAATACAATAAAACAAATATATTTAATGATGTTGTTTTCATTATTTTAACAATAGGCTAATGTATATTACTTTATATAGATTCTACAAGAAACACAAAACTTAAAAACTAAATTATTTACAATTGCAGACACAAGGTTCTTGTTCTGCAGTGCTGTGTGCTAATGTGCTTCGTACACCTGCAGGACCGCAAGCAAGGTCGCAGAGAAAATGCGGACTGGATTTTGAGTGATGTGGGCATTTTCTATATGAACAAGTGGAATGGATTGGATACAGACGCACTAAAGGGGCTCTCTACCTTACACTATGAAGTGAGGGGAAACTGACTGAATAATGACAGGTTATATGATTATTTATTTAAACTCATATTCGGGCCACTTTATAATGAATATGTCGGCATCCACAGCACACTGGATTCCAGTTAATTGAAATACCACAACACTGGATATTGTTCAGATAAGTTACATTTAAAGGCCTACTGAAATTAAATGTTTTTATTTAAACGGGGATAGCAGATCCATTCTATGTGTCATACTTGATCATTTCGCGATATTGCCATATTTTTGCTGAAAAGATTTAGTAGAGAACAACAACGACGACAAAGTTCGCAACTTTTGGTCGCTGATAAAAAACAAACAAAAAAAAAATATTTTTTATTTTTTATTTTTTTTAACACCAAATTATTTAGGGGGGCTTAAGAACATTTTAGGGGGGCTTGAGCCCCCCTAAAATAGGCCTAACAACGCCAATGGTTACAACAAAGTTCGTTGTCAACAACAGCACGGCAGGTGTGACACGCCTGAGTATCTCATCAACACCCGAGTAGCACAGCTGACAAAGCTTTTTGACTCTGCGGTTAATTGAATAGAGTTGGAGAATGGATGGTGTGTTTTTTGTATTGGATTTGTAGCTGGTCAATGTTTGAGAACCACACAGACAAATTGGATGGAGTGTGTCCATCCTGAAGAAACCAGGGAATTGCTTCCCCCCCCCCCCCTCCCCCCTCTTTCCTTCCTTGTGGTCACTGCATTTCTCTTCTCTGACCTGCGCCCTCCACTCCCCCCCGTCAATACTTCATGAGCAGTGTTGACACGTGTGCAGCTTGGAGCTCAGGAGCAGCCATATTACGTTATCGCTGTCACTCTGCTGTCTTTATAGTGCCCAGCGAGGACGTGTCGGGCTGAGATACGAGCCGGCGTCAAGCTGCGCAGCGGCGGCTCTAGCCGTCATGCACGAGGTCAACCAATTGCTGATGACTGATTCATGAGTATCAGGCCCGGGCTTTGCACCCGGTATTATGCCCGCCGACAACCAGGATTGATGAGGATTTAGTGGCCATTGTGGTTGCAAGTTGTCAAACTTGATGGGGAATGTTTTGCTGCTCATGACGGAAAGATGTCAAATGTAAAGGTTAGACTTTGTAAAGCGTTTAATCACACATCAAGTGTTGCCCGACGAGCTCACCTGAGGCCATGTCTACACTAAGTCGTTTAACCCCTTAAACGAATAATTATTTAGCCCAAGCCCCGTTTCAGCCACACTAAACCAGCGTTTAAGGTTCCCCTCCTCTGACACATTTTTACACGGGTAAGTGCGCCGTGTATTTCTTGAATCCCCGGCACTTAGCTTTGTATGGACTCATCGATCGTTTACAAACTGAGTTCGGAGAGGAAGTGACGCTAGAAAGACCGCCCCCCACACAGGAAGTGACGTCAGAAAGAACGCGCCACAGCCATCTTCATAATAAAGCGGTTTCGTAAGTCGGAGCTAACCACTGGAAATATGAAGGCGAGTCATCCAGACCTGCCCGTTTTTCTCCTTCTTCTACATGTACAGACGCTTGTGGAAATCACACATGAATGAATACCTTAAGAAAAAGCAATTGCAGCTATTTGGGATACAACACTTCTCAGACGGCAAGAGAACTTTCCAATGTCCAGGTCAGCTGTGATTCCTTAGCGAAAAACTTTGTCCATTTGTCGAAGGAGAGTGTTGCGTCTGACCAGTCTCCCTCTCAGGGAATTTAAATCCACCGGTCAATCCAAAGTTTTTTCGATGGCATATATGCTGAGTAAGAAGGACCATCAAGACAGGATAGGAATATTATCAAGTTTTACTAAAGCTTTAGGAGACCAGTCCAATTGTCCTTTCATATCGACATCTCGAAGAGGTCTGCCGTTCAAACGAGCAGAGCCAACATATTGAATACGCAAACAGTCCCCCCCCCCCAGAAAGGAATGCATCCTCTTTGTTCTGATACAGATAAGATAAGAATCAGAATCAGAATCGTTTTATTGCCATTGTTTGAGAACGGGTTCACAAACTAGGAATTTTTCTTGGTGCAATCGTGCAACATAAAACACATATAACACATATTTGGTAATAAAAAGAGCTGTAACTGAGCTATCAGATAGACACAGAAGGAATTCAAGGAATTCAAGGAGCTACTGTTAGGAGTTATTGTTCATTTGCCTGATGGCCGAGGGGAAAAAACTGTTCAGGTGGCGGGAGGTGTGGGTCTGGATGGAGCGTAGTCTCCTGCCTGAGGGGAGAGGGGAGAATAGTTTGTGTCCAGGGTGAGAAGAGTCAGCTGTGATCCGACCCACACACCTCCTGGTCCTGGAGGAGAACAAGTCCTGGAGGGATGGGAGCTTGCAGCCAAACCTTCTCACTTCTCACTCCCTTCTCAAGAAGGGAGTACTCCAACTTCCACATTCCAACCCCTCAAGACACCACACAGACATCTGCAGACAAAGAGAGACTAGTATACAGAGTGTAAATGGAAAAATACTAGCTGCTTCAAACATGACTATGAATAAAGAAAGAACTCTTAAACATATATGCATTCTCCACAAGAGTCAACGAGAATGCGAGCTCCCGTGGATGTGATAAAAAAGATAGCGTGTGCTTTGTATTACCTGGCCGTCGTGGGAAGACTACGGAAAACATTGAATGCATTTGGACTGGCAAAGCAGACAGTATCAGTTATTGTCTGCCATGTATGTCGCAGACTCAACGTCTAGGTCCAGAGTATATAAAGTCACCTAAAAGGAATGGACAATGAAGGTGAAGGCAAAAGAGTGAGGAGTATCTTGACCAGATATCTAGATCCCTAGTTTGATTGATGTAAAATGTTCTTTATCACATTGTTTACTTTCACATGTCCATTACAGACTTGATTAATTTATGTTGGCTCAAGTGTGATTCACTACAACAGGGCCCCACAGCACACTGGATTCCAGTTAATTGAAATACCACAACACTGGATATTGTTCAGATAAGTTACATTTAAAGGCCTACTGAAATGAAATGTTTTTATTTAAACGGGGATAGCAGATCCGTTCTATGTGTCATACTTGATCATTTCGCGATATTGCCATAGTTTTGCTGAAAAGATTTAGTAGAGAACAACAACGACAAAGTTCGCAACTTTTGGTCGCTGATAAAAAAGCCTTGCCTATACCGGAAGTAGCGTGACGTCACAGGAAGAAGGGCTGCTCACATTTTCCTATTGTTTACAATGCAGCGAGAGAGATTCGGACCGAGAAAGCAAAGATTACCCCATTAATTTGAGCGAGGATGAAAGATTTGTGGATGAGGAACGTAAGAGTGAAGAACTAGCGTGCAGTGCAGGACGTATCTTTTTTCGCTCTGACCGTAACTTAGGTACAAGGGCTCATTGGATTCCACACTTTCTCCTTTTTCTATTGTGGATCACGGATTTGTATTTTAAACCACCTCGGATATTATATCCTCTTGAAAATGAGAGTCGAGAACGCGAAATGGACATTCACAGTGACTTTTTCCTTCATAACAATACATCGGCGAAACACTTTAGCTACGGAGCTAACGTGATAGCATCGGGCTCAAATGCAGATAGAAACAAAATAAATAAACCCCTGACTAGCAGGATAGACAGAAGATCAACAATACTATTAAACTATGGACATGTAAATACACGGTTAATGCTTTCCAGCCTATCAAAGCTTAACAATGCTGTTGCTAACGACGCCATTGAAGCTAACTTAGCAACGGGACCTCACAGAGCTATGCTAAAAACATTAGCTCTTCACCTACGCCAGCCAGCCCTCATCTGCTCATCAACACCCGTGCTCACCTGCGTTCCAGCGATCGACGGAGCGACAAAGGACTTCACCCGATCACCGATGCGGTCGGCGGCCTGGAAATGGAGGAAGTCAAGGTGAAGTCGGCGGCTTGCGCGTCTGCTATCCATCTCAAAGTCCTCCTGGTTGTATTGCTATAGTCCGCCGCTAATACACCGATCCCACCTACAGCTTTCTTCTTTGCAGTCTCCATTGTTCATCAAACAAATTGCAAAAGATTCACCAACACAGATGTCCAGAATACTGTGGAATTTTGGGATGAAAACAGAGCTTTTTTGTATTGGTTCCAATGGGGTCCGAATACTTCCGTTCTCTCCGTGACGTCACGCGCATACGTCATCATATCTAGACGTTTTCAACCGGAAGTGTCGCGGGAAATTAAAAATTGCACTTTATAAGTTAACCCGGCCGTATTGGCATGTGTTGCAATGTTAAGATTTCATCATTGATATATAAACTATCAGACTGCGTGGTCGGTAGTAGTGGCTTTCAGTAGGCCTTTAAGAACTTGCACACAAAGCAACACTGGAGGTGACTATGAGGTGCGCATTTTCCGCACATGCGTATTAGGTCGTGTTGTGCCGGCGGACGGAGGGAGTGAGGGGGTTTTAAACGGTGGCATTCTTGTGTGTGGACACGGATAAGGTTAGGTGGGATTTACCCTGGATAACCTTATCCGGCTTAGTGTAAACGGGGCCTGAGCCGTCCGCTACCCTTCACTGTCATTGCTTTGTGACGTCTGTTGTCCCGCTACCGCTCTACTACAGCTTTTAATTGTTTGTCAGAGTCATTATCACAGGCAGTCACAGTTGGTGACGCCAGCGGTAGATCTGTAATGGCGTATCGCTG
>NC_084751.1:936034-941034 GCF_033978785.1 Entelurus aequoreus
GGTCAAAGGTTTACATACACTTGTGAAGGACATAATGTCCCAGTAATTTCTACAACTCTAATTTTTTTGTGATAGAATGATTGGAGCACAATTTGGTCACAAAAAAAAACATTCATGAAGTTTGGTTCTTTTATGAATTTCTTATGGGTCTACTGAAAATGTGAGCAAATGTGCTGGTTCAAAAGTATACATACAGCAATGTTAATATTTGCTTACATGTCCCTTGGCAAGTTTCACTGCGATAAGGCGCTTTTGGTAGCCATCCACAAGCTTCTGGTTGAATTTTTGACCACTCCTCTTGACAAAATTGGTGCAGCTCAGCTAAATTTGTTGGTTTTCTGACATGGACTTGTTTCTTCAGCATTGTCCACATGTTCTCAATGGAGTTTAAGTCAGGACTTTGGGAAGGCCTTTTTAAAACATTAATTCTAGCCTGATTTAGCCATTCCTTTACCATTTTTGACGTGTATTTGGGGTAATTGTCAGCAACCACATTAGGAGCCTTTGTTTGCTTACTTACAACTGGGGCTGGGCGATATGGCCTTTTTTTTAATATCGTGATATTTTAAGGCCATATCGCGATACACGATATATATCTCAATATTTTGCCTTAGCCTTGAATGAACACTTGATGCATATAATCACAGCAGTATGATGATTCTATGTGTCTACATTAAAACATTCTTCTTCATACTGCATTAATATATGCTACTTTTAAACTTTCATGCAGAGAAGGAAATCACAACTAAAAAAATCACAATTTTTTTCATACGGTGTTGATCTGGAAATGTTGTGGCATTTTGATGGTGTGGGCGTGTGGCACCGAACGGAGATGTTGACATGCGGAGTAAGCACTCTTCATTCTCTAGCAGGTGACTTTTCAAATGATGCTACATATTAGCAGTAATGCTACTTTTTATAGCAACGCTTTTGCCCCACACTTGACAAATTGCGGTTGTCTGTTCGACATATTCCCACTTGAAGCCAAACCACCGCCAGACGATGGACCCCCTGCTGTTTTTTGGGGGAATTAATTCTTCCTTCATTTGTTACCAGATTTGCACCTTCTCTCTCTCGTATTACCACTCGCATCACAGCTAACGTTACCCATGCTGCTACCTCTTTGCTGCGCAAGGGCGTATACGTATGTGACGTATGACGTGACAGTATGTGACGTATGTAAGAAGGTGCGCTTGTCCGTCTGTGAGAAGGAGACACAGGAGTGGGAAGAGCCTGTAGTGTAATGCCAGCAGCTAAAAGCAACTGCGTGATGACGTATACTCGAATATCACGATATAATCATTTTCTATATCGCACAGAGACAAACCCGCGATATATCGCCCAGCCCTACTTACAACACAACTTGTCTTTTAGTAGTATGTTCACTGTTTTATTTAAGGCCAACATTGTTCTTCGATTGCAATAAGAAACATATGTTTAATGTACCATAAGTTTTTTTTGTTAAAATAAAGCCAATAATGACATTTTTGGTGGTCCCCTTTATTTAGAAATTTATCGAAATACATTTTGCTACCGGTACCAAAATATTGGTATCGAGACAACCCTATTCCCAGGTAACACAAGTTGTGAACTTGTCCAATCGTCGTTCCATTGAGATGTATATTCTGATTGCTTCTACCATTTACCATCATTTTTGTCTTGTTTTGATTTATTTCTAATCCAATTTGACCAGCTTCCATGGCAATTTGGGTTGTCTTTTCCTGCATAGGATTTCTCGTATGTGATGTCAGACAGATGTCGTCTGCAAAATCCAGGTCTTCAAGAAAACTAGTTAAAGTCCATTGCACCCCTCTATTGCCTTTTGTAGCTCTTCGCATGACCCAATCAATCGCAGTCAAAAATAGAAATGGCGAGAGTATGCGTCCCTGTCTGTCGCCTGATGTTATATTGATCCATTCACTATGTTCTCCATGCTGTCTCAGTGTGCAGTTATACCCCTCATACTAATCTTTAATTATGTTCAGACATTTTACTGGCAATCCATAACTTCTCAGAATGTTCCATAGTGTATCTCGATGGATGCTTTTTAAAGAGTATGAAGTTTAAAGGCCTACTGAAATGATTTTTTTTATTTAAACGGGGATAGCAGATTCATTCTATGTGTCATACTTGATCATTTTGCGATATTTCCATATTTTTGCTGAAAGGATTTAGTAGAGAACATCGACGATAAAGTTCGCAACTTTTGGTCGCTGATGAAAAAAGCCTTGCCTACACCGGAAGTAGCGTGACGTCGCAGGTTGAAAGGCTCCTCACATTTCCCCATTGTTTACACCAGCAGCGAGAGCGATTCGGACCGAGAAAGCGACGATTACCCCAATAATTTGAGCCAGGATGAAAGATTCGTGGATGAGGAACGTGAGAGTGAAGGACTAGAGTGCAGTGCAGGACGTATCTTTTTTCGCTCTGACCGTAACTTAGGTACAAGCTGGCACACTCTCCTTTTTCTATTGTGGATCACGGATTTGTATTTTAAACCACCTGGGATACTATATCCTCTTGAAAATGAGAGTCGAAAACGCGAAATGGACATTCACAGTGACTTTTATCTCCACGACAATACATCGGCGAAGCACTTTAGCTACGGAGCTAACGTGATAGCATCGGGCTTAACTGCAGATAGAAACAAAAGAAATAAACCCCTGACTGGAAGGATAGACATAAAATCAACAATACTATTAAACCATGGACATGTAAATACACGGTTAATGCTTTCCAGCCTGGCGAAGCTTAACAATGCTGTTGCTAACGACGCCATTGAAGCTAACTTAGCAACGGGACCTCACAGAACGATGCTAAAAACATTAGCTATCCACCTACGCCAGCCAGCCCTCATCTGCTCATCAACACCTGAGCTCACCTGCGTTCCAGCGATCGACGGAGCGACGAAGGACTTCACCCGATCAGCCGTGCGGTCGGCGGCTAGCGTCGGATAGCGCGTCTGCTATCCAAGTCAAAGTCCTCCTGGTTGTGTTGCTACAGCCAGCCGCTAATACAACGATCCCACCTACAGCTTTCTTCTTTGCAGTCTTCATTGTTCATTAAACAAATTGCAAAAGATTCACCAACACAGATGTCCAGAATACTGTGGAATTTTGCGATGAAAACCAACTTTTTGTAGTAGATACAATGTGTCCGAATACTTACGTTTCAACGATTGACGTCACGCGCATACGTCATCATACATAGACGTTTTCAACCGGAAGTTTAGCGGGAAATTTAAAATTGCACTTTATAAGTTAACCCGGCCGTATTGGCATGTGTTGCAATGTTAAGATTTCATCATTGATATATAAACTATCAGACTGCGTGGTCGGTAGTAGTGGCTTTCAGTAGGCCTTTAATGTACACAGTTGACTGCCATTCAACAAGAATTGTATGTAGTGTAAAAATGTGGTCTGTACATTTTGTGACTTAGACTTAGACATGACAGACAAAGACTTGAATATTAACCAAGTATTAGTGATGTTGTCGACGCAGACAAACTATTCATAGCGTCGCCGTGATCACTAGCAAGTGTGGCTATCTTTACATCGAGTGGTGAGCTGCTTCCTCGCCTCGGTGCTCGTGGAAGTTTATCGCAGATCATAATTCATGCCTCTCACTTGGATAGTAGAAGGATAAGGATGTAATCTGACAACTTGGCACACTTTGACAGCCAATTTAGAATCGGAAAAATGGCGCGAAAGACATGAAAATATGCTTTGTTCACAACTCATTCTTCATCTAAACCAGGGGTGTCCAAACTTTTTCCACTGAGGGCCGCACATTGAATAATCAAAGCAAGCGGGGGCCATTTTGATATTTTTTTATTTTAAAAACCAATACAATATATGGATAAAAAAGATACATTTAGGCCTCTACTCAGGGTTTTGGTCAAAAATGTTTTTTTAAATTTGTCATTATCTAGTATTATTATTATTATTATTATTATTATTCAAGGTTTAAACCTCTAGATCAACATTAGGTCTGTCTGTCAATATAACGTTTTTAAAGATTTAAGTTGTATGCCATTTTTGTCAAGGAAAACCGTGTTTTTTTAAATGGAAAAAAACACAAAATATGCAATATTTTCCCCCAATAAAATTTTAAAGTGTAATATTTGAGATTATATAATAATTGGAGCCTTAAAAAGGTCAATAACTCATAACAACATTGATTTAAATTAATAATTTTTTTTGATCAATGACACTTAAAAAAAAATAAAAAATAAAAAGTCCCACTAAAATGATTGGGGATCCAAAAGGGTAAATAAATCCAACATTTTCTTTTACTTTTACCACAATAGTCTCAAGATCAACTTCAGATCTATCCGTCAATTATAAGTTTTATTGTTGTTTATGTTTTTTGTTTGTTCGTTTTAGGCCCTTCTTTAAAAAACTTTGTTTTTTTAAATGGCAACCAAAAAATATGCAACATTTCCCCCCCAAAATATCTCAAAGTGGAATATTTAATGTGAAGTAAATGGAGCCTTGAATAGGTCAATAATTCATAATGACATTGATTTTGATTCACTATTATTTTTTAAAGAAAGAAACTGCCTGCATGGCAGCTTTGTGTTATTAGAGTAAATAATGCAACATTTTCTTGTTACATTTCACCTGTTTACTCTTTTATACCACTTTTTATGTTTTACATTTTTTTTCATCGTATTTTTAGAATGTGCCGTGGGGCCGTTAAAAAATTACCTGCAGCCGCACTTTGGACACCCCTGATCCAAACGGAAATATAACAAGATTCTATCAATCGGCATCCTAATGACAGCAGACATTGCACAGTAAGTGATGTCTTATTATGTTTGATGTCTCTCATAAAGTCTGCACTGAGTAGTAATCAGTGATCTTGTTAAAAGAAAAGAAAGTAAATGTGATGCGTTTTTTAAAGTAATGAGCTACGTATGCTTAAAAATGAGCAAAATATGTAATATTAAATGTTATCATAAATGTGTCTGTTACTACTTTACATCTATATTTACAGTG
>NC_084751.1:946034-951034 GCF_033978785.1 Entelurus aequoreus
GGATCAGTAGCGGGAAAGAACCATTGTCTGTGTGTGGTGGGTGGTGTTGATATTATCATAGCAAAGCACATATATCATCAAAACTAGATTTAGATTAGATTTAGATTTAGAACATATTTGTGTGTGTGTTTGTGCAGTACCAGCTTTAAGTTTAATGTCCCCATCACTAAACATTGAACTGAGTTGAGTCGAGAGTGCCGCTCTGACACTGCCAGATAATCTCCTTCACTGACCATGATCCTTGGCACAGCATGTGTGCACTGCTCCTCTTGGCCCAAACACCCCCTGGAGGGTCCTGATGGCTGCTGTCCTATCAGAAGCAGTGGCTTGTTCCAGAGATAACATGGCCACAGGAGAATTGAGGCAATAAGCCGACCAGACTCTCGAAGTGAATACATTTTAGACATGATCAAGAGCCTGCTATCTTTGCACTTGTTGTAGAGTTCTGTACACATTTGGTTTTCATTCTAAAGGGTCCTGGGATAGCCAAACCTTGTCCAACATTTTAATGACATTTCATTATGGTACTGGTCTCATTACTATGAGGATTGTTGCTTAGGTGTTACAGTGAAATATCTATTTTTTTTTAGTCCTGTCCAGCTTCTCAGGCAAATCATAAAGTTCAGGGGTCGGCAACTCGCGGCTCTTTAGCGCCGCCCTAGTGGCTCTCTGGAGCTTTTTCAGAAATGTATGAAAAATGGAAAAAAATATATTTTTTGTTTTAATATGGTTTCTGTAGGAGGACAAACATGACACAAACCTCCCTAATTGTTACAAAGCACACTGTTTGTATTAAACATGCTTCACTGATTCGAGTATTTGGCGAGCGCCGTTTTGTCCTACTAATTTTGGCGGTCCTTGAACTCACCGTAGTTTGTTTACATAGGCTGACCATATTCTGAAATCCCAAAAAGAGGACATATATGCGTGCCAAGGCGGGGACTAGGTGAAAATTTGCCAATGATACTCGAACTTGCTTTATAAATAATATATTTATTTAAATAAAGCATTTTTCTCCTCTGTTGACAGCAGTGTTGGCGCTAGGAATTTTCAAAATGGGGTCCCAGGGTTGGGGTTGTGGATATGGCAGTTTGTAGTGACAGTTCAGTTTATGGGCGGGGTGTGTATGAGGTAGTGCAAAGGGCTGCAGAGTAATGAGGTGCAAGGCAAGGGGTTCGGCTATAAGCCGCCTACCGGCCCGACCAGAGCAAGGTGGAGTTCAGGGGTTGAGAGATGGAGATCCTTGGGCTCAGGCTCAAGGCCTATCTACAGCTCGCCATCCAAGACTTAGGGACCTGGCCTACGTAAACACAGGACCCGGAGTTCAATCAATGTGCGCACATAAACATCAACATTAAGTCATCTATTGTTCGACCTTCAATAAATAAGTTACACTTATTATTATCATTATTAGCAATAATACTGCTAACATTAACAATATTAAACCATCCCATGTATGTACAACATAACAAACACGACAGTACACAGTGTAGTTACTATGACGGGTGCAACATGAACAATATTAAACAATAGAAAATAACAGTGACGTCACTATGACGGGTGTAACAGTGTTCATTCATTGTCTTTACCGTAGCATAAAAAGTGCACATGGCCTTAAAACGCCACAACACTCAGTCACCATATGTAAGTACCCAAAATAAAGACTCGAAATAAATATAAATTCAATGGGATCAGAAACATTGGAGGAAACGGGATTAAAAGCCGATGCTAACCGCCCATAGACAATACATGGGTACGGCTAGCAGCTACTATTAGCAAACAGATTCACTTACCAACTCGGCTTAATAACACTCTCTCGTCGCAACTCGGCCCTGATGGTCGGCACCTATAAGTTTACAATTAGTTGTAGAATGTTGGACGGTTGTTTTTACGATATGCAGGCAAACGACAACTTTAAAACATACCGGCTTCAGATGTGCCCAGGCTTAGCCACCGCACCTGGCAGCCATCTTGGGACGGTGGATCATATAGAGCGCGATAGGCTGCAGCGGGTCACACGAGCGTGTGAGTTAAACTCATGAGATTAAACGTGGAAACGGCGCAGGTAATATGAGGGGATGCCATGAGAGGAAATATGTCTTATTTCCCACCCGTGTTACACGCACGCCTCCACACTTTGTTTTGTTTAACCCCTTCTTAACTCTGGACGTACATTGAAAATACCCGGTACACGCAACCCTAACTCAAAATGCCGGACATTTGAGGCATTTAAGAAACCCCCCCCCCCCCCCCCCCCGGACACCCCGGACATCCCCGCAAAAGAGGACCTGTCCGGGGAAAAGAGGACGTATGGTCAGCCTAGTTTACATGTAGAACTTTCTCCGACTTTCTGGGACGTGTTTTATGCCACTTCTTTTTCTGTCTCATTTTGTCCACCAAACTTTTAACGTTGTGCATGAATGCACAAAGGTGAGTTTTGTTGATGTTATTGACTTGTGTGGAGTGCTAATCAGACATATTTGGTCACTGCATGACTGCAAGCTAATCGATGCTAACATGCTATTTAGGCTAGCTATATGTACATATTGCATCATTATGCCTCATTTGTGCGTATATTTGAGGTCATTTAGTTTCCTTTAAGTCATCTTAATTCAATGTATATCTCATGACACACTATCTGTATGTACATATGGCTTTTAATTTTGTGCGGCTCCAGACAGATTTGATTTTGTATTTTTGGTCCAATATGGCTCTTTCAACATTTTGGGTTGCCGAACCCTGATATAGTAGATGTAGATGCACATATCGGCTGTACAAATTCACTTTACAAAAGAGAAGTGTGGGATATTTTTCTTGTTGCCTTATTTGTATTTGACTTTATTTAAATGGATTTATATTATTATTTGGTGCAGCCGGCTCGGAGCAGGAGGGGATAGAAAGAGAAAAAAAAGGAAGAAAGAAGGGGAAATTGTGGGGACAAGAGGGGGATTAGACAGAGAGACAAAAACAACAACAGCAATCATAACAACAATAGAACAACATCAGCAAATAGGATATGTACAAATATGATGGTAAAAGTGATAGCAAAGAAGCAGTTAGTGAAATAAATAATAATACAGAAATGATTACGCTACAAATGGAGCAATACAAATACCAATAGAAATAGCACTATTGATAATGAACAATAACAATTACCTCTATTATCAACAATACAATTGTTCAAATGCAACAATACATATACATATACGTAATGATAACTTCAAATACAAAATAAATCAGATGAATGGAGGGGAAGAAAGAGAAGCCAACCATATTAACCTTGTAGATTGTTATAGTAACAATAGGTTCAGCTTTGTCAGTGTGCTATGTGTTACCCAGCTTACCCTAGGGCAGTGGTTCTTAACCTTGTTGGAGGTACCGAACCCCACCAGTTTCATGTGCGCATTCACCGAACTCTTCTTTAGTGAAAAATAGAATGGTTTTCATTTTATTTTATTTTTTAAGTTTCACAAAATGAACAGTGCATGAACATCACCTTGTTAAAAGAACAAAACCAACACAGAGCCTGAACTCTCAACAAATTACACACCTGCAAACCAGTGTTACTTCTGCTGTTGCCGTATCCACAATACGTTGATAGGGTGAAGTTTGTATTTACACTAGGGCTGCAACAACTAATCGATTAAAATCGATTATTAAAATAGTTGCCGATTAATTTAGTCATCGATTCGTTGGATCTATGCTATGCGCATGCGCAGAGTTTTTTTTAATTTAATTTTTTTTTTTTTTAAATAAACCTTTATTTATAAACTGCAACATATACAAACAGCTGAGAAACAATGATCAAAATAAGTATGGTGCCAGTATTCTGTTTTTTTTCAATAAAATACTGGAATGGATAGAAATGTATTTGGTCTCTTTTATCCGATTATTAATCGATTAATCGAAGTAATAATCGACAGATTAATCGATTATCAAATTAATCGTTAGTTGCAGCCCTAATTTACACTATGAGTCGGGTGTGTCTTGTCCTCCGCGGCGGAGGCTCCACCGAACCCCTGAGGCCGACTCATCGAACCCCTAGGGTTCAATCGAACCCAGGTTAAGAACCACTGCCCTAGGGCAACAACGTTAATATATGTTTGATGAAACGTGATTATGTGCATGAGTGTATGTATGTATATGTACTTGTATATGTACAGTAAGTGTATATGTATGTTTGTACAGTGAATGTATATGTACAGTATGTATGTTTGTACAGTGAATATGTATGTATATATGTATGTTTGTACAGTGAATGTATATGTACAGTATGTATGTTTGTACAGTGAATATGTATGTATATATGTATGTTTGTACAGTGAATGTATATGTACATGTATGTGTATATGTATGTTTGTACAGTGAATGTATATGTACATGTATGTGTATATGTATGTTTGTACAGTGAATGTATATGTACATGTATGTGTATATGTATGTTTGTACAGTGAATGTATATGTGTATATGTATGTTTGTTCAGTGAATGTATATGTACATGTATGTGTATATGTATGTTTGTACAGTGAATGTATATGTACAGTATGTATGTTTGTACAGTGAATATGTATGTATATATGTATGTTTGTACAGTGAATGTATATGTACATGTATGTGTATATGTATGTTTGTACAGTGAATGTATATGTGTATATGTATGTTTGTTCAGTGAATGTATATGTACATGTATGTGTATATGTATGTTTGTACAGTGAATGTATATGTGTATATGTATGTTTGTTCAGTGAATGTATATGTACATGTATGTGTATATGTATGTTTGTACAGTGAATGTATATGTGTATATGTATGTTTGTACAGTGAATGTATATGTACAGTATGTATGTTTGTACAGTGAATATGTATGTATATATGTATGTTTGTACAGTGAATGTATATGTACATGTATGTGTATATGTATGTTTGTACAGTGAATGTATATGTACATGTATGTATGTTTGTACAGTGAATATGTATGTATATATGTATGTTTGTACAG